>NC_056744.1:1632855851-1632984016 GCF_019279795.1 Protopterus annectens | reverse complement strand
TTTAATTATATGTCAATATCCTTATTGCTGCTCACCTTCTTATCTTTATATGTATACATTTTGTTCACTAATACATAGGCCATTTCAATGCTTTTTACTAAAATTTCATTCATATATGTCAGGAATTATTTTATATACTAATTTAAAACATAAAATAGACAGGGGAGTGGTGGGACTAGAACCAGGAATGCCTCCTCTTTGGGTGAACGCTCTACCACTATGCTATTGCTATTTGGCTTGCTTTGGATAAACATTTCTTATTATGCTCTTCGATATCGAAATTGCTAACTGCAGCTAAGCAATGGGCACACCCGCGCAAATATACGCAAATACGGGCAGCTATATTGGGAATTATAAAAAAAAAAATTAGTTTACATTTTACATTTACAAAGGGGTTTGGTATGTGGGGGTGTGTACTGGTTGCTATGTGTACATTTCAGCAGACTCGCTCATTGCATTTGGCATTTTCACTTTATATGGTTGCAGGGGCGTGGATATTTGGACTGCTCGGCAGTCTGACATGCCCCCTGCAGTCTTACACGCTCCGTGTAAGCCTTCCAGTTGAGTCAGCGCCCTCATGCATATGCATGACGCGCTGATGTCATAGTCTTAAACGGCAGTCTCCGAGTAAGACTTGGTTAGTCTTACTCAGAGGATTACTGACCCCCCCCCCTATGTTTTTCTTCCAGAGAATTGATAGTCCTTTTGTTTTTATTCTATAGGAGGATTGAGCGAAGACTGTATAGTCCTTAGGGTTCCAAATAAAGCTATCATTAGTTTTAAAATGTGTTTCCTGGAGAAATACTACCTGCGTCTTATTTAGGTTTAAATATTTTAGTAAGATTGATCTTTTACTTGCATTATGTAAGCCATTAGTATTTAATGATAAGAATGTTAAATCCATTTCAAGTTATTGTTGGAAGAAACATTTTGCATCTTTTTTTTTTTTTGATTATAGTGGTTATACCATATTCTCTGAGAACACTGAATGTTATTTTTGTGTGTAAATTTGGGAGTGTAATTTAATGTTCTTTCTTCTTTAAATACAAGTTGGGTAAAATTCTGGTCAGGCTTTAAAAAAGTACTTCTATAAAACATTAATTCTGAAGTATCAAATGCAAGTAAATATGAATTTCCCATTAAACATGGAATGAAAGTTATTCCTAATCCAATAGATAAAGATAGATCTATTGGATTATCGCTCATAGCTTTAACCAACAATATCAACTGAACTCCATATATTAAATTATTATATGGAGAATTTTCTTAAAAGAGGTATGACATTCTATATTACTCTATTGTTATTTCTATAGTGTTTTATATATCAGGATGGCATGTTCGTAGTATAAACATTTATTATGTTGACTTATGAAATATCCAATATTTAGTTACCTTTAAGGGATCCCAAACATGTGAGATATGTCATTTTGGATAAATTAAATGTTACAGAGGAGCATACACTCAGTAAGCCAACAACAAAAAGATTCATACTAAAATAATTTAACTAAAAGGACTCTGTAGGAGACCATGAGTGATTGCCAAAGTAATATGAATTTACTGTAGGTGTACTGCCTTTCTTTACTTTTCCACTCTTCAACTCACCAACTTCAACTTACTCTTATGAAAAGACATGGCTTATCACTGGAATCCTGACTTTGAGCAGAGGTGCTGTACATTCTGGTGTGCAGTGATTTTATTTATTTATAGATTTACAAAGTAGAGTCTAACAATGAACTATGATTACCCAGGGGCGGCCCGTGCAATCGGACTGCCGGACTGCAGCCCCCTCAAAATAAAAAAATAGAAAAAAAATTTTTTTTAAATTTCATGCATGCGCAGTAGTCCCGACTACTGTCGGTCTATGCGCATGGTCCAGGCAGTCCCCATAGGGAAACATCTGTGCAAGTGCACAGACTCACTGGGATTATGTGTCAGGTCCGGACTGCAACAGCCAGGACAGTCTCATCAGGAAGGAGCTTTGCTTGGGATCTCACAGGTCTTTGGAGTATTGCACAGGCAGGATGTACATTAGCTGGATATATTATGGAGAACAGACAGGTACGTGTATGGTGCTTTTTACTTTTACAATGTTTATACTGGATTGAATTTATGGTACTTGCTGCTGGATTGAATTTGGTGTGTGTGCGCGTGTGTGTGTGTGTGTGTGTGTGTGTGTGTGTAAATGCCCCAGGTGCTCATGGTAGTGTGGTAGGGAATACCTCAGGCTTGAACCCTGTACCCTGTATGCAGGTGTTAAAGACTTGAGTTCCCTACCCACCACCATTTGTAAAAAAAAAAAAAGTGCAGATTTTTGCCTCATATTTGATCTGATCTGTTCCTCATAATATCTGTGGTTTGTAAATGTTGCAATGCTTGATATTTGATGGTGTAGTAGTAGCATTGTTGCCTCACAGCTGCAGGTTTTCAGGTTTGATTCTTGGCTAGAGTTCCTTCTTTTTTGGGGTCTGTTATCTTCTCCCTGTGTTTGTGTAGGTTTGCTTTTATTTGATGATGCACTGGTAGCATTGTTGCCTCACAGCTGCAGGTTCTCAGGTTTGATTCTTGGCTGGGGTTCCTTCTTTGTGGGGTCTGTTATATTCTCCCTGTGTTTGTATGGGTTTGTTTTTATTTGATGGTTCACTGGTAGCATTGTTGCCTCACAGCTGCAGGTTCTCGGGTTTGATTCTTGGCTGGGGTTCCTTCTTTGTGGGGTCTGTATCTTCTCCCTGAGTTTGTGTGGGTTTGCTTTTGTGTCCTCCCATGTTACAAAGACATGTCTGCATTATTTCTTCCTGGGCCTCTGCTGAAAATTGTTTTTTTGTTCCAAGTCAGACTGTCCTGATTAAAAATGTTAAATAAAATTGACAGGCATTTGAATTTCAGACTTAAGGGTTTCTGAATGTTTAATTCCTTGCATATTTGATGGTGCAGTGGTAGTACTGTTGCCTCACAGCTATAGGTTTTTTGGTTTGATTCTTGGTTGGGGTGGCTTCTGTGTGGAGTCTGCATCTCCCAGTGTTTGTGTGGATTTGCTCTGGTGCCCTGCCATTTTACAAAGACGTGTCTGCAGTATTAATCCCTGCGTCTCTGCTAAAAATTGTTTTTGTTCTGTCAGCAGTAAAATTGACAGGCATTTGAATTTCAGACTTCAGGTTTCTGAATGTTTAATTTCTTGCATATTTGATGGTGCAGTGGTAGTATTGTTGCCTCACAGCTATAGGTTTTCTGGTTTGATTCTTGGTTGGGGTGCCTTCTGTGTGGAGTCTGTATCTCCTCCCTGTGTTTGTGTGGATTTGCTCTGGTTCCCTGTCATTTTACAAAGACGTGTCTGCAGCATTAATCCCTGGGTCTCTGCTGAAAATTGTTTTTGTTCTGTCAGCAGTAAAACTGACCGGCATTTGAACTTCAAACTTCATGTTCTTCAGAATACATAGTAGCACAACCTTTTTTTCTAGCAATTTTCTAAGTTTATAAGATGAATATTTTAAATTTGTCCCTATTTTTGGGACTGTATTCCCCCATTATTGGCTTCATCCAGGTTTTTGTGAATATGTTTGAGGGCTGTATTCCCTCATTACTGGGTTTGTCCAGGTGTTTTGTACTAAGAGGTTGACAGCTATGGTGAGAACTGAATTCACTAAATGATAGCCATTTAAGTTTCAGTCTTCCTTTCTTTTACAAAGCAGCTGATGTGACGTAGTGGTATGTTACTCTGACTATTTTTTGCTCAGGGACCTTGGCAGTAAAATGTATGGTGGCAACACAACATTTTATTCTAGCAACTTTCCAAGATTATACAAGCAATGTTTAATGTGTCCCTGGTTTTTGGGCTTTTGACCCCCCCAATACATTTTGGCTTTTTCCAGTTTTCTTGAGCTGGGTTGAGATGCAGTTGAGTATTGAGTAGATTTTACAAGGAGCTGAGAGCTGCAGGGGAATAGAAGTTTAGTGCTTTGCCTAGTTAATACTATATAGCACAACAGGTTATGTACTTGCTTTTGATGCAGAAGGCTGTGGGTTCTACTCCCACAAGGGGTGGATGCTGCCGTACTGAGAATGTTTTCCTTGGTGAAGATACTAACTATGAGTCTGTTATCAGTTTGCCATCCATTTCCTCTTGCAATATTATTACTAGCTTATCATTTTTTAATGTAATATAGGCAATTTATTCCTGAGGGGCAACAGACACTTTATTTTTCGATGAAACCATGAAATATAAAGGTGATTGCTAGCAGCAACCGCTTCATTAGTTACGGATTTCTTTAATGTGGAATTATTTAGATGACTTACTTCAGAGGTTGTGCATATTTACTGATAATGGACTGCAGAATTGTGCATATTTACTGATAAAGGTGGACTGTAGAATTGTGCATATTTACTGATAATGGTGGACTGTAGAATTGTCCATATTTACTAATAATGGTGGACTGTGGAATTGTGCATATTTACTAATAATGGTGGACTGTAGAATTGTGTATATTTACTAATAATGGTGGACTGTGGAAGTCTGAGTAGACTTTTTATGATAAATGTTCTCAACTGGACAGTTTTGCCATTATGGGTGCATATGGTTTGTTTCATTGCTTACTGGAAAAATGTTCAAAACAAATTTAAAACACCCTCTAACAACTGTACTGTATTGTACAAGGAATATAATTTTAGTACAATGAGGAAGGTGTATCAAAGAGCACATGTATGTTTTATATGCAAGGGGCCTATGATTTGAAAACAACCCAAAATTAATCTTTATCTGCCACTGGCAAAATGTATTTTCTTTGAATGTGGGTTTCAATGCTGTTTCAATGAATGTGAGTTTCAAGGGCAGAGAAGTTTTAATGCTAAGTTTTCATTGTGAGACCGCATTGTTTTGTTTAACAGATGACTTAGTGTTTGTGCTGTAAAATACAAAATAAAACTTTCAAATGAAGTCCAACTCATCATAGAAGTAAAGCAGTATGCACATTAGTGTTTATGGTAAATGGAATGAAATAGCCAAGTAATGGTTCATTGGAATGGCTGCAGAGGCTCCATTCAACCATTATTTTGTCAGGGGGGAAGGGCAGCAAACTCAGACAGGCCCAGCTGAACTATACCTCCCAACTGTCCAGATTTTCAAAGAATGAATAGATTTTTGCTTCTTATTTTTGGTTTATTCTTCATAAAATTTGTAGTTTTATGGCAAATCATTTAGGAATTAAGTCACTAAATAATAAGTTTCAGACTTCATAACCTTCAGAAAAATGCATGTTAAAGTAAGAGCTGTTCTATCAACTGTCTCAATTTATACAAGAGCAATTTTTAGTACTGTTTATATGTGCCCCCAATATATTTGGCCTTGTTCAGATTTACTGCATTAACAGGTTGAGAGGTACATGCAAATAAATTGCTTTATAGAATTAGGCATAGCCAACCTCTCAACTGTCCCCAATTTTGGCTCAAAATGTTGCTCTTCCCCTAATAATCCCCCCAGAAAATAGCAATTTTGGAAGAAAACATGGATGGTTTACAATTAAGAAATAACTGTAATAATCAAAGTTATAGATTACTTGAAATGCATGTAGATTCTTTTATTTTGTCAGCTGCTCAAGGTAGCAGTACTAATATTAAAGTGTCCCTTCTTTGACAGGTAGCAGCTGTATTGTGTGTCTATTTTATATTTTTGCATCACATTTTTGGTCCATTTTTCATAAAATTGTGTTTTTTGGCAAATTAGTGACAAATCACTACAGACTGAAGTTAGAAAATGACAGACATTTGAGTTTCAGATTTTTTACCCTTCAGAAAATTCATACTAATGCAAGACCTATTCTATTATCTTTCTAAGTTTATTAGAGCAATATTTAAAAATTGTCCTTATTTTTGGGCCTTTGTCCCACTTCTGTGTATGGCTTTGTCCAGATTTCTTGCTCTTGAGGTTGAGAGGTATGACAAATGTGTCAGGGCCATCACAGTCAGCCAGAGAGATTTCAAATTGTGACATGCTTGTTGCACCCCACTCCCCCATGTAGTGACTCTGGATGTGTCCAAGCAAGGCAAGGAGTAGTTGTATCTACCTTGGATGGGGAGGACACACTGCATAAGTACTACAGTGGCTTTTCATCTGTCCTTGATTTTGCAGAATGGTCTGGTTTCTGTCATATTTTTGTACTGTTGATTTATGCTTATTACTCAAAGTGCCTGTTGCTCTGTGTTTAAGTAGCAATGCTTTAATGACCATAAGGTAAGCTTGTCTGAGATTGTAAGATGCAAGTAAGCTTCAATAAGCATACTGTTAAAGAATTGCCAACATTGAAAGCCTTTCTGTTGTTGCCATGCAGAGAATACTTGACTAGATAATGTATAAGCCTTGGGTATTAAAGGACAGGATTCCATTATTTTAAAAAGCTCATTACACTTGTTGGAGACTTCCAGTCATCTCTACAGACTTTACCTGTAAACTAAACAGAATGCCAATCATGTGTGGTCCATAACCTGTACAGTAATCCTTTAAGCAATGTATCTTGAGCTTGTTTCTTGTTTGCTTTTCATTTTTACTTTTATCATGTTTTCCCCATGAAACAAGTTGTCAGGCAGCAGGTCTTTTGGATAAGAAACATTTTTACAAGTGGGGGCATCACATAGATTTCTACTTTCAGCATGTTACTTGGTACTTTAATAAAGCTGAATATATTATAATTAGAACTGCAGTGCAAGGAGAAGCGGTTTGAGTTGAGTGCTTCTGGTTTTTCTTATACTTGATTTTGACTGGCATTCCAGTAATGTATTTAAAAAGTAATTTATTTTTTCATGCCTCACAACCTTTTGTTTCCATCTAGATATTAAGTAAGCTGTCATGCAGCCAATGCATTGAAATATTTTTATTCTTCTACACTTATTTTTGTCTTGATTGGACTTTCATAATGATGGTTTGCCACCCAGGGCAGTGTATTTAATTAAAGTTAGTTTTTTGTGGTTTTGTGCATAGCTCCTCCCCTTTCTGGTTGACCACACCCCTTCCCTTGACCCCACCCATTCAGCTGTCTCCTGCAGCCCCGTGATTTGAAGTCACCAGCCGCCACTGTGATTACCCTGACAATGCCCACCCTGCATAGGACACCTCTTGCTTCCTGAATGGGTAATTATATCAGGTCTAGAATGAGTGTGTAGGTACCCATATGTTAATTAATACTTACTTTAGGTAAATATTAATCAAATGATGTTTAGATCATTTTAGAGAATTCTTGGGGCAGTTTAGAATATTTTAAACCCCTCATCCCTTGACCAAAAACAGGGATTTCCCTTTCCTTTCTCTCCCCTGTTTTAAATCAGTATTAATAAAAACAATTTAGCAAACGTAGGTAAACAGATATAACATTGGGTAGTCCGTCTTGTACATGAATCACAATCCATTAAACAGATCAGTGACTAGCATCACTCTAGTGACCATTATAAAGACAAATTAGAATAATTTCCTAGCTCTTTAAAATTTCTGATAAGACAAAAAGTTAACAATAAGCTATTTTAACTAGAACAGTCAAGGAATTAACATTTTCCTTGCATATATAGATTTCTAACTGTGGTGGTGGTGCTGCAGTAGCGTTGTCGCCTCACAGTAAGACGTTGTCCTGTTCGATTCTCAGCTAGAGCGTCTTCTGTGTGGAGACATCTGTGAATGGGCTTATCTTCGTTGAAGGTTGTTTGTCAGGGTTGGCAACTCAGCACATAAAAATCTACTGCCAATCATTAGCAGACCGGAGTTCTGCTGTGGCGACCCCTAACCGGGAAAAACCGAAAGACACAACAACTGTAGTGTTAGTAACTGTCTTTCAAATTTGTACAATACTTCACTTCTTCAAATCATTCCTTTTTCAATTCAGGTTTTGTTTCATCAAAACAGCAACACTATTTCAAGGATACAATCAATATTTAGACTGATGTTTCAAATAAATAATTTATCAGTTGCCAATTGAGTTAGTATAGAATATATGGTTAGTGCAAATATAACATGTTGCAAAAGTAATATGTATCTTTTTGTGTGTTCTAGAGACTGTCATATGCAAGTGACATATATAAGGTAGCATGTATAGAGCAGGTAGCTTATGGATTCAGGTTGTTAAAGTAAGTTATGCTTATTAGTCAGGCTGATTCATTTAGATTCACAAGTAATTTGGGGACATTTCAGTTGAATTTGCATGGATGTGTAGTCCATTGTGAGTTATTTATATGGTATTTACAAGAGTTATTTATATGGTATTTACAAGTTGTTCTATTACATTTTCTAATTTACCCTTCCTTAGATTGTAATTCAATTTAATAGCTAAACAACATTACTCTTTTTTTTATTTATCTGTGAGGCTAAATGCACTTCACAGATTCACAAAGTCCATAGAAACTGCCGCAGTGGTTTTCTATTGCCATGACAACACAACTATAGTGGTTCCTAATCAATGAGTGTTAAAAAAAAAACTGTTATAGTTCACGAGGGTGATAGAATGTAAAGAAAGTTTCACTTCACATAAGCAATAGTACATTTCCCCTCCTTTTATATATTGTGTTAACATTATAGAACATAATTCGACTGACAGCATGTATATAAATGAAATATTTCAGAGTTAATCACTAGTGTGCCCCGTATCCCATTAAGCATAACAGTGTCTATCATTTATCTAATAACTATTGTAATGACATCTAATTGAGTCCACTTTTCCTCATGAACATGTGTCACAATTCATTAAACAAAGTAGAGTCTAACATCTGTGTAATAAACATTATAAAGACAAATAATAGTTGTTGTCTTTCGGCTTTTCCCGGTTAGGGGTCGCCACAGTGGAACTCCGGTCCACTAATGATTGGCAGTAGAGTTTCACGAACGCCGAGGTGCTAGCTCAATGTTCGACCTTCAGCAATGACCATTTATGCATGTCTTTCAAACGCCCACCCAACCGCAGGGAGGACATGCAGACTCCACACAGAAGGCACTCTCCGCACTCCAGTTGAGAATTGAACGGGAGAACCTCTTGTTGTGAGGCAACAATGCTACCGCTGTACCACTGCGGCAATATAAAGACAAATAATAGTAAAATAGTCATTTCCTACCTCTTTAAACATTCTGATATCGCATAATGTTGACAGTAAGCTATTTTAACTGGAAGACTAAAACATTTCAATACTTCCTTGTGGATATACATTTTTAGTTAAACTATAGTGTCAAGAACTGCCTTTGAAATCTATGCATTAATTCACTACTTTCAAGTCATTCATTTTACAGTTTAGATTGTATTTTGTCAAGATGTCTATAACATTACAAGGGCACATTTAATATTTAACCTGTATTTTAAATGAATAGCTATCAGTTGCCAAGTGAATTTGTACAGAATGTGAGGTAACTGCAAAGATAACATGTTGCACAAAATAATATGTATCTTTTCATGTGCTGTAGAGACTGTCAATTTCAAGTAACATATAAAATGCAACTTTTACAGCGCAGAGAGCTTGTGGAATCAGCATGTTAAAGTGAGTAATACTTTTTAATCAAGCAGCTACATTTAAGCGCACATGTTGATTGGGAACAATTCAGTTGTGTTTCCAGGAATATGCAATCCTATGAGGATAAATCATAAAATATTTACAAACAGCCCTATTATGTATTCATTTTACCTTGCTTGAGTTGTATTTCATTTTAATAACTAAGCAATATTACTTTTTCTTATTATTTGTTATCTGCTAGGCAAATGCACCTCACAGGTTCAGTGTCCTTAGAAACTGCCACAATTGTTTACTGTTGCTATGGCAATGCAAATGTAGCAGTTTCTGAGCAGTGTGTGTTAAAAAAAAAAAAAAAAACAAGTAGTTCACAGGGCAAATAGAATGTGAGACCAACACATTTGAGAAGTATGGTTGCATTGTAGTTAGGGACGTTTTAAGGGACCCTTTGTGGATTGAAGTTTGCCACCTACATCAACAAGACAGATACATGTGCTCTGCCACATTATGGTCTGTATTAATATAAACCTTCAAAAATTCATTCTCAAAACTGCTATAAAACATATACAGTGGTTCTTAAGATGTGTTCATACAATGTGCTCTATGATATGATGTTCTAACCCAGCCAACATTACTGAATAGTGCTATTCAGTACATGTAATTCGAAACTTATTCTGCCCTTTCTGCATGAATATGTTGGTTTATGATGTAATCCAGCTACAGGCAGTACACTAAATGCCACAATTTTAGTATATCAACATGCTGGACAAAATATATGCTGTGTACACACTTATAATTATAACTGCCTTTTCGGCTTTTCCCGGTTAGGGGTCACCACAGCGGAACTCTGGTCTGCTAATGATTGGCAATGGATTTTTATGGTGCCGAGGTGCCAGCCTGATTCCCAACCTAAACGGAAGGCACACCCATTCATGCACGCACCTACCTGCATGTCTTTATCATTTACACAGCTGCAGGGAGGACATGCAGACTCCACACAAGAACTCCAGCCGAGAATCGAACCAAAGAACCTCTTGCTGTGAGGCAACAATGCTAACTGCTGCACTACTGCGGCCTATGCTGTGTACACATATATGCCCCAAAAACATAAAAAAAAAAAAAAAATGCACACACATGGCAAAAGCATCTAGCTGTATTTTGCTGGCCTTTCGTAACATTATATTTCCACTCAGCTATCACTAGGAGCTTAAAATAAAAATACGTTGCTAGTGAAGCCATTCAGATCCATGTCTTCTGTATATCTACCACGTGTGATTAGCCCCCCCCCCCGTACAAACAGACACGCACACACAATGTCTTCAGGAATTTGTCCATTCAACCACTTACCCACTAAGGCAACTGGCTATGTATACAAGTTCATTCTGAGAAGTAACATTCAATAAAGTCACTTTAGTTGGGTTATGACACTAAATAATACTGTAAACTGATTACTAAGGACACATACCACCATTCTATTTAAGTAAAGCCTACCTAATTCACACTTAGGGTAACTGTAAAACAAGAGGAAGATAGCATTGCATTCAACAAGTTCTCGTATACAGATATTTCACACAATGATATTTCTAAATAATTCCTCTTCCTCCCCCACAACACTCATTAGAAACCTGTATATATATACAGTATTGAAGAAGAGCACTTCCAAAAATTATTACATATCCAGTAAGACATGATACCTCTAACTTTGCAGGGCCAGCCTTTGGTCAGCAGAAGCCCCAGGAAAAAAGTCTCCACAGTGCCCCCCAACACTACCCCCATCCTGGTATATCTACACCCTCCAGATTACTGGAAAGGTGCCCCTGTTAGAGCAGCACCCTAGGCAACCACCTAGTTGGTCTATGCCTAAGGCCGGCTATGCCTGCAAGAAGCTGGATTGGAACAACCTTATACTGTGTAGCATTATATGACTGTCAGTCAAACTGCAGCAAAAAGTACTTAGTATGTGTATTGAACCAAGCCACTCTGTCCCATTGGAGGTTAAATTCCCAGTGACTGATCAAGCTCTTCTACTCAGGTTATTGTGAATGAGACTCATTCTGGAAAATTAAAACATGTTTTTATTTATTCAACCTCATACAACTCATTTGTAAAAGAAATAACCTACTAAAGGTTGTGCAGTCTTGTATGGGTGCTTCAGGTGGCAACCTGCATACCAATACCTGCACACATGCATCAATACGATACTAATACACATATCATAGCGTGAGTATAGGTATCCACCATATGTTTAGGATTGTAAATTTGAGGACCTATAATCAAGAATGCAATCTGCTTCTTCATTCACAGCCAATGGAATTGCCAAACAAAGGTTAACTTATTACAAATTCATGTTTATCTTTGACCATACTGTATTACTGCTCACAATTCTGAGCTTTTATTTACTATGTCTAAATCTATCCCTTGAGGTGCATCTGCTTAACATTCTGTATGTCCGCATATGAATAAATAAATAAATACACTTTTAACAAAGGTATTGTTTCCAAAGTTCTTTGAAATCTTTAATCGTCAATGGCAAAACTACACTGAAGACACCAAGTGAACAGATTTAGTCAGTTTCTCATTTTAATGTAGTTACAGAATTCATCTGACTCTAATATTAAAGGTGCGTGGGTGGGGGTATTTTATCAGTGTCTGAATGCACCTGCTTATTCATAATATCCACTCAGTTTATTATATTCCTTTGCATTTTGTTTGATACGTTTGCAATTTATTTAAACCAATAAGTATTGCACATTCAATAAAATGGCTCACCCACGGCTTATTTTATTGTGAATTACATGCAGAAAAGTTTTCTGTATGTAATTCACAATAAAATAAGCTGTGAGCGAGCCATTTTATTGACTGTGCAATACTTTTTGGTTTAAATAGTCGGACTGTATTGCTACAGTTTTCATTTTTTTTTAATGGTTCTGCATGGTTTACAAAAACAACAAAATTTCACTTCAAAGAGAAATTATTCTCATACTTAGAAAAGAACACACACACACACACACATACACACAAAGCACAAAGGATTCTTTTTTATAACGTATTTAAACTATTAGCGCATCAGCTGTTCAGTTAGTACAGTCATACTGATTTTTTCCATCTGCCTCGCAATCCCAGCAATGTATTTTCTAGGGAAAGCTTCCTCAGATGATTATGCGCCCAAACATAAGTACCACTCCCACAGTACAAGGGGGTATGGAGGTAGAGACACTAAAAAGGGTAATAACACCACTGAAAATGTGGAGTAAACGGCTTTAAGTTGTCAGCTGCTAGCTATGGACAAGCCAATACATTATCTTTGATGATATGTGACTACATTTACCCGTATATTAACATTACTGACAGTCTTATCAGTACATTAATTGTTAGTACGTGGGTGAGGTTTGAAACACAGCACTAGATTCATCTTAGCGAAGGTCCACCACACAGCAAACTGTCTGGACTGTAGCAGAATGTTTATATTCTTAACTCATATTAAAAAAGAAAAAAAGATTTTCTTTTTATTTTAAAATGCAGCAAACTGTTTGTAAGCAACATTTGCTACAGTTAAGAAAACACACGGAGTGCTGGTGCAGAGGTTTGACCGCATGTGCAATACCAGCTTTTAAAAGCCGGTATTACGTGAAAGAGGGATTGGGATCGGCTATTCCAGGGCTGTGCAGACTTCTCAGCTATCCATTTTGTTTGCAGAATGTCCAGATTCTTGCCTCATATTTTTGGTCCGTTCCTCATAAATTGTATTTTTTTATGGCAAATCGATGAGGACCAAAGCCACTAAACAATAACGTATATTTGCATTTCAGGCTTCATATTCTTCAGGAAAAAAAACATGTGATCACTAATCCTGTTATTCTAGGAACTTTCTAAGATTATAAAGCAATATTGCCAATCGGTCCCTATACTTCGGCAATTGTTTCCCCCATTATTGGAGCCTTTGTCCAGATTTTTTGTGCTAAGAGGTTATGAGGTATGTTGTTGCTGCTTTTACCAATATCTTAATATTTAATATATATATATATATATATATATATATATATATATATATATATATATATATATAGTGTATTTTTACTAATGTTCTTGGATCATTCTATTAAAATGTAGGAACTATAGGTGTTGTCTTGCAGTTTACATAGGGAAAACAAAACTGCAATGGGAATAGGATATATGGGCAGGGACTTATGTTAATAAGGTGGGTGGAATTCCTACAACATCATTACTGATGTCACAAAGAGGGAGGTGATTAGTTAAGTGGGTGGTAGTGTTTTCAGCTTTGGTCCGAAGCAGAAATGCAAGTTGAGTGATGAGATAGTGTTCCTTTAAGGGTCTGCAACTGCCCGATTCTGTTGAAGGTCCTCCCTTATATAAGAGGATGGCTGTAGCTGTTCTCCAATCGCTTGGCAAAAACCTGTAAGAAGGCTGAGACTGAACAGTGGTGTTAAGGGTGTGGCTGAGACTAAACAGTGTTGTTAGGGGTGTGGTTAAACCATGCTTTGTGCTATTTAAGATGCATCCAGGGAAATTGCAAGAACAAATCATTGCAGTACTTTTAGCTTCTGATAACACCATTAGGGCTTGGTCTTGTGTGAAAGCTGGAGGCAAGACAGTTTCAGTATATCTCGAGGGACAGATGAAGGGGGGGAAGAAGGGTAAAGTTAAAGCTAAATGTATCGACCAGCAGGTTTGCTTTATCTTCAGCCTCAGTGTAGGTAATATCATTCACAGTTAGCTCAGCACATTGTTGCTTCTGAGATTATGAACATACTAAAGAAATAAAAAATAAACGCTTTGTGATGGTCTTTGGCTTGGGTCACTATTTTAGCCTCAAACTTGCCTTTGGTAGATTTTATTAAGCTTCTTAGCTGTTTATTTCAGTGACAAGGGCTCTAACATTCTGAGAATTACTCATTTCTTTTGGTCAAAATTCTGTTCATTTCATTATAAAGCTTGTTGATGTTATGGCTCCACTGTGTGACTTTGTTCCTCAGGTTTGCCTTGCACTTGTTCCTACAGGGTAGAGCTACATCTATGCAGCTGTTTACATGCTGGTACAGTGTGGTGGGGTACATTTCTACATATTCAGTGGAGATAACTGGGTTTGGTGGGGATGTGAAACTTGCCAATGTATCACTTAAGAGCAGGTTGTTTGTTTTAAAGAAATTTTTAAAGGTATCTTGGGTGGAAGGGATCTCTGGTTTCAATTTTATTTCAAAGGAAGAAGCTTTACAGTCAGACCTAAGTGATGAAGATATGCAGGGAACTGTGCAAAATGCTCCCATATTAAGTAAGGATCAAGATATTATTCCCCCTAGTGGGTCGTCTAATTGTACCAGGGATTTTGTATTGCCCAAGTCCAGGAATCTCTGCACTTGTGTACTAGTGTTTGTGTAGGTTTCCCAGTCTGCAGTTGGATAGATAAATCACCTAGGAAAAGGGTATGGGGTTTAATACTGAATGATACCAATACCAGTAGAAAGGCTTTGTGGCTTTCTTATCTCAGAGGGAATTCTACAGCTAGCTAATTGTAGTAAGAATCTTTGTGTTCAACATCTTTGTATCATGTATAGTAAGGGTTAAAATGTGAAATTGCATTGCGTGCAAAGAAGCAAGTTAAAATAAGCTGTTTTTCTTGTAAAGAATTTGCTGACCGAACAGGAATGCACAGATGTTACCTTGGTCCAGGCACAAGCTTATCTTGTGACTGACCTCTGACCATCTAAAGCTCCAGTATGTGAATTTATAGCCTTGACTGAAATTCCTTGTCTAGTAACCAGCTACTGTGTACGTGCAGAGAAGGGTATAAAAACCCATGTGAAGTGTACAGAAATTAGACTGCTGACATATCATGTACTTTGTAGCATGTCTCCATGCATGTAAAATAAACCTTTTTGCTTATTTTTATCTGCGTGATTCTTCCAGTATATGTTAAGAGTATTAAAATCTTTTGACATTTCTGGCACCCAAGAACGTGGGGCCACCTCTTCACGGTACGAATCGCATAAGAGGGACTGAGAAACCTGTACAGGAGGGGAGAACTAATCTTGGGCTCCCTTGAATGGAAAGACCTCCGACGAAGAAGTCGTAAGTAGAGGCCAGTCCCTCTTAGATTTGATCCATGGGACAGTGACGAACGGGGCGGAAGATCCGCAGTAAGGTAAGCTTTTATATTTGTAAAAGTATTTTTTTTTAAGGGACTAGTCATAAAGGAATTTCTTTTGTTTAAATTTTACAAAAGACCGGTAGAGATCTCAGGAAAAGGAAACAGTTTTTCTTTTAAATAAGAAAAATGGGAATAGGAAGCAGTTGTTGCGCTATTAAGGGCTGCTTAAATAAAAGGACTGAAGATGAGGAATATATGTTTAAATTACATCCAAAAAAAAATTAAAATACATAAAAAAATGGAAGACAAATTATGGGTTTAGTGGTAACAAATAGATCAGAATGTCAAAATTTGGTGAGAGATCTGCGTAGTTACGCAGGAGGCAAAGTTAAAAATCAAGTAAAGGTGGGATTCCCTCAAGCACAGAAATGGTTAGAAGCAGCTAATAAGAAACATAGGGAACAATTTTCGAATAAGGAAAGTCACGGCTCGAGTGCAAAAGGTGCATTGTTTGTCCATAAAGAAGATGACGAGACATCTGTTGTCTGTCGTAAACCGACAGCCCCACCCTTGTATCCAGAAGTCCCTAAAGAAATGGTCGGTCCACCCCAGTATCAGGAAAAAGAAGCATAAAATCAAGAAAAGGTGCCCTCCGTAGTTTTACAGGAGGCAGAGAAGGAGGGAAAAATACCCTCCGTAGTTTTACAAAAACAAACAGAGGAGACTCTGGAACTACGTAACCGTAGTATAGACAAATCAGAGTAAAAACAAAAAGAAGCTAAAGTACATACCCTGTCCACAGACTCATATCCCCTTACATGCAGAAAAATATCTTGAGGAAAAGAAAAGAAAACAGGCTCAAACCTTTCACGGTGGCCGGATGGGACACTTATGTTAATGCAAGCTCCGTCCAACAGAGGTAGAGGAAGGGGACGGGGTAGAGGCAGAGGGAGAGGGAATGTAGGACATTCTGAAGATTACAAAGGCAGACAAATGAGGGGGGAATGTTTTAAATGCAGTAAGAAGGGGCATTTCGCAAGAGATTGCTGGAATCCCGGGAAATCCGCTGCTGCTCCAGATCATAGTTCAGCATGACTATATGATGGCAGCACAGACGAACCGGACCCAGGTGCTGAGGTTGACTGGCAAGAGTCAGTGATACAGAATGAGGATGATTTTGAGGATGTGAATAAAGAAGGTAAAAGGGAATGTGCAGGATGGGAACATGAGATAACTGATTTTTCAGAAAAAGGTGAATATCAGGTTGTTAGCCTGACAGCTCTAGCTACGACTATGCAGTTAGAAGTGCAACCGGTAATCATATTACAGGTTGAAGGGAGGGACGTAGAATTTCTATGTGACTCAGGGGCTTCTAGGACCTTATTGAAACACACTGCAGTGCCGTCCAATGTGACTACTGATGACTATGTATTAGTCAAAGCGGCCAACGGCCGCATTTATAAGGAACCTTTGTCTAAACCTTTATGGTTTACGGACCCTGAAACTAATCAAATCATTAGATTTCAGGTGATTGTCTCCCAGATTTGCCCTGTTAACTTATTAGGAAGGGATTTGATGCATGTTTTTGGAATAGCAGCAGTACCAACTGCATCAGGAATCTTGGCTAAGCGTATGGAAATCCAGGATGAAATGTTGCAGGTAGGGCAAGGGGATTTACATTACTGGTATAGTAATGATCTTATCAAAACAGGACCACAAAGCGTGGCCAATGAGTTAACTAATCTAGCTTTGAGCAAATACAGTACGGCTATTCAGTTACCAGAGGCTGCCAAACAACTACACTGTACAATGTATTACAGGAAAAATGTGGGACCTGATCCCAAGTATGAGAAACAATTTTTTTAAACACAAGGTGACCAGGATCCTATTACAAAATCTTTATTGAGACAAAACAGGAACTCGCAGTTGTAGCCTCACAAGGGACATGCAACTGCTTTTTCAAAATACCTCAACCCCACATGTATCTATAACTAGGGAAAAACAAATGACATGGTATATAGTTGGAAAAAAGGTTACCGAGTGGTCAAACATGATGCAGGGACAGCTGGCAGGTAAGGGGGTTTAGGTACAGAAGTTAAATTGGGTAACTCAAGCCAGACCAATGGTACATCTTCAAAAAGATCGGTTAACACCGACAGGTGGCATGCCATCCTGACTATGCTTTCTGACCCCACAAGAAAAAATGTAAACTACAGTCAGTACCAAAATCATTATGGTCCCTAGGACAGCACGACATTGGGCTAATGAAAACAGCAGGACAGGCTAAAATAACTCCAAAATCCGATTTTAGACCTCATAAGCGTCAGTATCCATTAAGTAAAAAGGCAGAAGAAGGCATTTTACCAGTGATCATGGCTCTACTGAGAGCTGGGGTCTTAATTCCATGTACAGATTCACCGTGTAACACACCCTTGTTCCCAGTAAGGAAACCGGATGGGACATGGAGAATGGTACAGGATCTGCAGGCTGTAAATGCTGCTGTAGTGCCAAGGGCTCCTGTGGTCCCAGATCCATCTGTTTTGTTAAATGATATCCTTGCCACGGATAAGTATTTTTCTGTTATTGACATTAGTAACGCATTCTTTTCTATTCCCCTACAGGAAGATAGTAGGTTTTGGTTCGACTTTACGTTTATGAGCAAGCGGTACACATACACACGACTGCCGCATGGATATTGTGAAAGCCCTACAATCTTTTCACAAGAAATGTCGACAAACCTGGCACAGTTTCAACCAGAGCATGGCTGTCATCTACTATTGTACGTGGACGACATCTTACTGGCTGCACCCACGGAGGCTGTCTGTGAGTCTGAAACTATTCGGTTATTGCATTTTTTGGTGAAAGAGAGACATAAGGTAAATAAATGTAAATTACAATTTTGTAAAACTGAAGTATGATATCTAGGCTATACCATTTCAATTGCTGGTAGACAACTAGATAACTGTAAAAAAAAAAAAAAAAAAAAAAAAAAAAAAAAAAAGCCATTTTACAGGCACCAATGCCCAGTATAAAGAAAGAAATTATGTCATTTTTAGGAATAACAAATTTTTGTCGTAGTTGGATTCCCAACTATGCAGAGTAAGTAAGTCCACTTTTGGAACTTATTTTCGCAATTCCCATGGCAGCACATGACGCGCTGCAATGGACGGATAAGGCAATACAGGCATTTACTAGGGTAAAACAATTGATAGCAGGATCTGCAACACTTAGCTTCCCTGACTATACAAAACCCTTTGTTCAGACAGTAGATTGTAAGCAGGGCTTTATGACATCGGTTCCGTTGCAAACCTATGGGAATAAGTTGAGACCATTAGCTTTTTATTCTAGTAAATTGGACACAGTGGCACGATCATTGCCACACTGTGTACAGGCAGTAGTCGCAGCCGCACAGGCTGTGCAAGCGTCTGCAACCCTAGTTTTGTTTCATGACCTCACCTTACGAGTACCGCACTCTGTCGTGGTAATACTACTACAGGATAAAGTTACCTTTCTCTCTCCTAGCAGACACTTATCCTGCATGACAACGTTATTATCGCAACCACACATGACCATTGAGCAATGCACCACTCTTAATCCAGCCACGCTGTTACCTACAGCTGACGATGGTGCCCCTCACGCGTGTTTGGATTTGATACACTCTAATGTCTTACCAAGACCAGACCTTAAGGACCAACCTTTGGCAAGTTCAGATTGGACCCTGTTTGTAGATGGGTCAGCACGTAAAAATGAGGCAGGCATTACACAAGTGGGTTATGCAGTCACAACTGAGACTATGGTACTAGAGGCAAGACCCCTCCCCAGGAACCTGTCCGCACAAGCGGCCGAATTGATTGCTTTGTCCAGAGCATGCACCATCTCCAAGTATAAGGCAGTTACTGTCTACACAGATAGTCAATATGCTTTTTCCACAGTCCATGTCTTTGCACAGCAATGGAAAAATAGGGAAATGGTTACGGCCTCAGGAAAGGAAATAACCCACAAGAATTTAATCCTTAGCCTCCTACAAGCTGTCCAACTGCCATGGGGACGGGACATCTGTAAGTGCGCAGCGCACATGAATGCCAAGGATCCAGTACTACTTGGAAATGCACTGGCTAACAAAGCTGCAAAAAGTGTAGCCTTAACCTCTACTTTTGCACTCGAGACCACACAGAAGGAACTTCACCCTACAGATAAATTTGATCTACAAACTTTACAGGTAATGCAGGAACTTAGTACAGTTCAGGAAAACAGCGATGGATTAAATATGGGGCTATTCAAAAGCAGGGAGTTTTTGTAGGTCCAAATGATAAGTATGTCTTGCCAACAAACCTTTTTAGGTATGCCTCATTAGTGACGCATGGCCCATCTCATCTGGGCCCTGCTGCTATGGTTCAAATGATCCAGCAAATTTTCTGGACCAAGGGCTTTATAGCATACGCTAAACAATTTTGTTTATCGTGCCTGCTTTGTGCACGATACCATGGTGGTGGGGTGCGGATCACCCCAGCAACTTTTCCGCTGCCTCCGTATCCATTTCACACAATCTGCATGGATTTTATTGAACTAACTCCTGTTCAACAGAAGCGATTTGTGTTAGTCATTATTGACGCTTTTACAAAATGGGTTGAAGCTTTTCGGTAGCACACCCAGATGCACTGTCGGTAGCCAAGGCCCTTACAAATAACATTATCCCTCATTTTGGGCTACCTACACGCATCTATTCTGATAATGGCACACATTTCGTAAACCAAGTTATTCAAAAGCTGGCCGCCGTTTTTCAGATCAAGTTAAAACATCATTGTGCCTACCACCCACAGTCAGCAGGGTTGGTTGAACGCCATAATGGCATTCTCAAAGGCAAGTTACGTAAACTCATGGCCGAGACACATCAGTCTTGGATAAACTGCTTACCTCTGGCACTCCTGTCCATGCGTACCACTCCCACCTCAAAAGGGGTCACACCATTTGAACTATTATAATGGAGACCTTATCCGTCCGCGGTGGCAAAATCCTTTGCCTGCGGAATGTGAGGGGGGTGAAGAGATAGCAGATTACATGAGGAAATTGCTGACCAGAACTAACACTTCTCTAATGAATGATTGCTTTTCAGATCAGAAGAACAACAGGATCCTGGAAGTGAAACCCGGGAACTGGGTTTGGATTAAAATTGTCAAGAGGAAGACGTGGGTCTCCCCCAAGTGGGAAGGTCCATACCAGGTATTGATTGCAACACCCACAGCAGTCCGAATAAAAGAACGAACATCGTGGATCCATTTAACACATTGTAAACTGGTAAAATAGTTTGAACTGGACAAAACTTAGTTCCCCTGAGGAACACTGATTGGTAGTAGTTTTGTTTTGCATGAATATCTGACTATCGTAGCAATGCAGAGAAATACTGGAAGGGAGCAGCCCTTCCCACAAAAGCATTCCAAAATAATTTTGTTGTTAATAAGTGTGATTGTTATTTTTCTGTTTTGGCCGTTTTTATTTTCAAACAAGACTAGCCAAGTAAAGAGAGATGAGAATACGGCTTGGCATCCGCCTTTTAATACATACCAAGCTATTAAGTATGCATATGCTCTATCTTTTAATGTTTCAAATTGCTGGATATGCACGGCTATCCCTATTGTACATGGTGGTCTAACGTTAGGTACAGTCCCTTTGGGGGCAAATGATACATGGACTAATTTACTATTTAAAACTTCAAACGTAGCCTTAAAGGACAAAATAGCTTTACCCCTCATGGGTCGCCAGAATGGAACTGTATGTTTTCAAAGATTTGGCAAGATTAAGGTTGGATGGAGTCAGTGTAATGTAACAATAATTCATAACTGTACAATAGATGGGCACTGTGCAATGAGTTTCAAGCCTATAAGAGTGCTTGTTAATAGTACAGGGCTTGTTAATGACACAAGTTTCTTTGAAAAAATGTTATATGTGCATGATCTTTTGTTTAAAGGGCTACAAGACAAAGAAAATCATTCTGTTCCAGTCAATATTACACAAAGTAAATGATTGTTATTTTATCTGTGGTAGAAAAGTATACAAATGGTTACCGAGGAATTGGTCAGGCAGTTGCTTTTTGGGTTATGGAATTGGTCAGGCAGTTGCTTTTTGGGTTATTTAGCACCAGCTATAAGACATACATTTTCTCTTCCCCAAGGTAAAATACAAAATGTACGTGCTGTTAATAAACCTGTTAATCCCGTAGGTAACGTTGATGCATCCTGGATCTATCAGCATGATTTGGCCCATAGTAGCAGCAAGGGGCTATCACACATGGACTTGGGCGATGATGTTATTTCCTGGGCTGGTATTCTTCCAGCGTATGGGACAGTAAAATCCACTTGGGAGCTCAGAAAACTGTCAAAACTGTTAGAAACCCTGAGCAATGCAACTTTTTCTGCACTAGAATTGGTGACGGATGAGTTAACTGCAATGAGGACTGTAGTATTGCAGAATCGTATGGCGCTCGACTTCACCCTAACGGCGAAAGGAGGTACTTGCGAGTGTTGTCCGTTCATTCCAGACAACGAATATGACATTAACAGCCATCTGGAGATCCTACAACAAGTTTCTGAACTTACAAAACCAGGACAGAATCCATTAACTGACTTTTTCCAAAATTGGTTTGGAAATTGGGGAACAGTACTTATGAATGTCTTAATTGCTATATGTGTTGGTGCTATTATATTCCTACTGTTGGGTTGTTGCTGCATTCCTTGCATCCGAATGATAATATCAAGTGTATTGTCTGCTAATGCAACTAAAGCTTATTATTCTGAATATACAGAACACGAGTCATGCGAAAAACTGTATGAATAAAATGTATTACTTATGATACAAAGTGTTGTAAGGGGGAAATGTAGTAAGAATCTTTGTGTTCAACATCTTTGTATCATGTATAGTAAGGGTTAAAATGTGAAATTGCATTGCGTGCAAAGAAGCAAGTTAAAATAAGCTGTTTTTCCTGTAAAGAATTTGCTGACCAAAGAGGAATGCACAGATGTTACCTTGGTCCAGGCACAAGCTTATCTTGTGACTGACCTCTGACCATCTAAGGCTCCAGTATGTGAATTTATAGCCTTGACTGAAATTCCTTGTCTAGTAACCAGCTACTGTGTACGTGCAGAGAAGGGTATAAAAACCCATGTGAAGTGTACAGAAATTAGACTGCTGACATACCATGTACTTTGTAGCATGTCTCCATGCATGTAAAATAAACCTTTTTGCTTATTTTTATCTGTGTGATTCTTCCAGTATATGTTAAGAGTATTAAAATCTTTTGACACTAATATAAGGTACAGGACCTTTCTGATGGTTGTTTGGACACAGATAATCTATTGTGCATCAAGGCTAGTAAAGCAGCATGATGCGACTGTCTTCTAAATGAAGACTGACACATCTCCACCTTTTCCCCTCCTCCTGCACAGGAAAGCCTACTGCCCTGCACAGCCGAAGTGCACCCGGATATTTTGAACCATGTCTCAGTCATTACATGGATGTCAATGTCCTCCAGGGTGATAAGTGCTTGTAGGGAGTTGAGTTTCTTGTTTAGGCTCTTAGTAATGATCAATAACACCTTCATATTTTCCTTTGCTTGTTTTATTATGAAAGCAAGTTTTATCAAGTTGGCGCTGCTTAAAAAATGGCAATTTGGGGGTGGACACCGTCTTTGCCAGTACTCAAAACCCTAGTGGGGATAGATGCAGGCCATCCCCGGTAAAGCAGCATGGTCTATCATTCTCCCACACTGATAAATATTGGACCTCCTACTAATGACACCAAAACCTAGGCCAATTATTGAAGTCAATTATTTTGCTCATATCGCAGCATCATCCTTGGAGAAAGTAGAATGCTGCTCAGTGCTAGACTCATACCTTCCTTGGACACAGACTGACAGCTCCTGTCATGTCTTTCTTCATATAGTACAGGAAGCTAAACCTCAAGTCACCAACACTGGCAAGAAATATGACAGTCACACTGGTGCTTACTGTTCAAGGACTTGAGTACATGCATGACATGAGGGATACTAGCACCAGACAAGTAATTAACCGTCACTCTTTACTTGCTCAGCCTGGTAAGAGGCACATCTGTAGATCTTACAGTACAATCACCCATAAAAAGAAAGTTTGGTTGGATCGAGGTTTGCCTTAGAGGCTTAGCATCTGTGACTTTGGGACATGTATCTATATATCCATCTATGTGTGTGTTACATATTGGTCCATTTCTGAAAATACCAAATTTCAGCATCTCGAGGCCAACAGAACGACAGCGCAGTTGTTTGAAACTGCACTTTCTCGAATCTGAGGTTGCCGAACATGTGATAGGTATTTTGCGGTTTTGTTTTTATAGTGTGCTCTCACTTTAACATGTAGTGGTTTCTGGGTGTTGAAGACGACGTTCGATGTGTGACGGTTATATTCGGAGATGTAGGCAAGTTTGCAGTATTTCAGGATTTAACGTAGGGATGTGTTTTACGTAATGTTTTTGGAAGTTGTAGGAGTAGGTTAGGGTAGGTGTGTGTGTCTGTGTGTAGGTGTTGACAGCGGTGCGTAGTGTGTGTGTGTAATGGGAGTGTAGGGCACGTAGAAGTAGGTGTGATGCTGTTTTTGTGTTAATGCGACCTTGGAGTTGGCATATATAAGTAGTGGGGGGTGGGGGCACTTGCCCCCCCCCCCCCCCACACACACACACACACACACACACACTTAAATGTAAATAGTGTTGTGTGTTTTTTTTTATGTAGGGGAGAGTTGAGTGTTTTTGTTTTGTTTCAGTATTTTGAACTTCATTTTTTTGGGGTTTTCGTGTCTGTGGAGTTTTGTTCTTCTGGTCTCGAGATATTGAAATTCGGTATTTCAGTATTTCGAGGTTCAGAAGTGGACCCATATATGTGTTTCTTCTGTATGTCCCTCTTTATCATGTCTTCCTTATTTCTTATATTGCCCTTTGCTACTTTTAAATGAAACAACTGGGGTGTCCATATAAGAACACCCTAAATGGAAACACATAAAATCCCTTTACATACATATATATATATATATATATATATATATATATATATAAACACTGAAAATAGCTGTGCTAACTGCCGCTAACAATAAATAACTGCCAATATTTCAAGCAGGCTTGGGTATAGCATTGCTGTCCATAATAGCTGAAAAAAATAAAATTCATCCTAACCCATACATTTTAATGTATTACTTCCCACGTGTAAACAATTACTTTACCAACATACATTACCATGTTTTATGAAAATGGGAAATTCATTCCCGTTGGAAACTTTTGCACTCCTGGAGGCATAGCCGTTCTCTACAGATAACCACTATGAATGTGCGAACCTTGGGACTATGAATACCACTCACAACCATAGACTTTTAGTTTTGTTAATGGTATATCTCAGTCTGACTTGGCTCTTGCAAAGCTTTTTATTTACACAACAGCAGACGCAAATTGTTGTGTTTTACCTGATTTTGTACAACCCCACAGCCAAAATATTTATAGTGAAACAGTACAACAGTTTACTTAAAATTAAATAAAATGCACTTATTAACAGGCTATTGTTTATTTAGAACACTGAACTTAATGCGCTAGTGCTATCCTGTCACGTTTGAAGTGTTACAGAAAAAGCGTAGTTTTGCACATGCCCACTGCTGTCATAACTCATAACACTAAATTAAGAGATCGCCAGTGTTCTCCATTATCGTGAAACCATAGACATAGTAACAGTTATTCATTAAATATCAGCAACATTTTTTACAATTAAATCACTACTATCAGCAACATTTTTTACAATTAAATCACTACTACGGATATACAAACATACATAAACATGACACTGAATGGTAGTACGATTAAAGATTTATTTTTATTTATGCATAACACAACTGCATTTAAATTAAATTTTTAAATTGATCATAATTTAAATATTTAAAATATATTTTTACGAATCAACTATACATCAAGGAGAAAAATTAAACTCTGGTGGTAACAATATTATAGGATAATTCTAACTAGTGTAATAATTTTCTCTAACAAAAAGCACTCCAGCCCTGGCGTGTTTATGACGTCAACATTATATTCAAAAATTATTCACAATGACATTAATACCTGAGCTTTGACATTTGGTCAGCTAACGTCACGGTGAAGGAAGGCTTGCTAGTGCGCATCCTACTCTAAATAATCACAATTAACACTGACAGAAAAAAATAACCGTTTGGCACAGTAAAAATAAAAATTTGACTAAAAGAGCCTATTTCTGAAATCTCTCTCTGGCCTACAACTGTCTATAGTTAGGGTAACCAACTGTCCCACTTTGTGAGGGACAGTCCCTCTTTGGGTAGTTGTGTCCCACAAAAAGAAAAAAATGACAAATGTCCTGAGATTTTAGGACAAAATTGTTTCCTATATTTTATATAATAGTTGGGTACTTTTGCGTCATCGGGGCAACACCTTCAAAGCGGTTGCTGAGCTCCGATACTACTCTATTTACATGTCTTTCAGCTGTTCCTCTTTTAGGTGTTTATGTTAACATGTCTCAAAAATGTAGAAGTCACATCTTTCCTCTTTAACTTTTATCCAATTTACATGATGTTTGTAGTAACTCCTTACAGACGTGACAATACACAGCATTCGGGGCTCAGCAACCGCAGGAGCAAATTACTGATAAAAACACAATGTCAAGTAAAGGGGAACACTTTAAAGCATTCTCTCAAAGTGTGAATGGCTCAACTTTACAGTGAAAATTTTTCTTTTTGGGGGGGCTAAATGTCCCTTATTTTCCTTCTTTTCTGTATCATACTTAATGTTATTTTCAGGACAGCCCGGCGAGCTGAATGTAGGGGTAGGAACTGACAGGAGCTTTGCACGGAGGTGTTGCCTGTGATAGTCAATCGCCTCATGACTACCTGGGTACCGCACACAGGACATTAACACTAAGAAGACACTGTACAGGGAGATCATTCAGTTTTCCTTTCTGGTAGGGCAACTATAACAATTGGATATGCTACAGAAATAAAAATGAAGAAAGCCCACGGTTTCCACATTTGCTGCATTTATTTACTTTTCTTAGCATTTCTCGCTGCACTTTCAATGCCATCGCTCAGCTGACACATCCGTTAACCAGGCATATGGACAGTTTACCCTTCATTTTTTGCTTAGAAATTTTTTTAGGACAAATACTTTTTACACACATGTGGTCGATAGACATGTCAAGGTTCTGGATTTCAGCTGAACGCTCGCGTTGAAAGTGTTGCCCCAGTAACGGAAAAGTGCCAATACTTGCATAAAATAGTTATTCTGTATCTGAAACAACTAAATGTTATAAGAAACATAATAAGCAACTAAACTGCTACAAGAATAAGCTTTTATTTATGCAAAAAGGTGAAGTTCTGTCCTTGGTACTGGTAGTGGGCATGTTTTGTCCTGCAAAATCTGACGTTTGCACCAAAAACGTCCCACTTTGGGCATTTGAAAAGGTGGCAACCCTATCTATAGTTAAGAAGAACAAAGCGTTTACCTCTCAACCTCTTAATGCAAGAAATCTGGAGAAAGACGTACATAACGGGGAACAAAGGCCAAAATACAGGCACAAGTTTTACATTTTACTCTTACATACTTAGAAATTTGACAGAATAACAGGGTTTGTGTTCTCATGAACTTTCTGAAGGGTATGAAGTCTAAAACTCAAATGTCGTCACTATTTTCTGACTTCAACACTTAATGACTTGCCAATGATATGCCACAAAACAACATTTTTTTTTTTTTTGAAAAACGGATCAAAAATATAAGGCAAAGATCTGGACGTTCTGCGTAAATCTGTACAGCAAGTTATGCGAATGATTTGTTTTCCTGGGGGCGGGGCCTTCTCTGATTTAAGAGGATCCAACAACTCGCGTCCAGATTTTCACCTTGTTCAGAAAGTGTTTTCACACATCGTAACAAAATTCCTGACAAATTAAAAAATAACAGGAGACAAATTCCCAAAGATCAGAGACAGATTTTAAATACCACTAAATTCAGAAAGGTGATAAAGTTTTGCACTAGCATGCATTATATAAAGGATATAGCGGCCAGAGTAGGGTTACCAACTGTCCCTCTTTGTGAGGGACAGTCCTTCTTTGGGCAGTTGCAAATGTCCTGAGATTTTAGGACAAAAAAAAAATTTCCGAAGCTTTATTTAATAGTTGCATAAAATAGTAATTTTGTATCTGAATCACCTACACATTATGCAAAACACCATAAGCAACTAAAATACTGCATGAATGAGGTTTTATTTGGCAAAAAAGTGAAGTTCTGTACTTTGCACTGGCACTGGGTATGTCTCATCTTGAAAAATCTCATGTTTTTGAAAAAAAATGTCCCACTTTGGGCATTTGAAAAGGTGGCAACTCTAGTTACGAGGAACGGACCAAAAACGGGATAAAAATCCACAAAAGACGAAAACATCCGGTATCACTTCCCTAGAAGTACACCCTGTGAGTTATTGCCATGCTTCTGGTTCCAAATACGTGCACACCCCAAAACATAGAGTGCCTGTTTTCTTTTGGTGTGTGATACGTTTGACCTCCCCTAGAAGTAATTCGACTTGGTTCACCTCTTTCAAATGATAGAGAAGAAATCTGTAATGTCCTAGAAAACCAGGGAAAGCCGAAAGTACCCGTCATGAAACACTCCAACCACAACTGAATAACGAGACACCTGCTATTACCACAGTTTCAATTACCTTTAACATGTGTTTAATAGCAAAGCAGCACCTTCGTCGAATTCTTCATCTAAGTCTTTAGTACTTAACATAGGGGGTGTTCGCAGGCTTGCAATAGAAGGGGACGAGGACTCCAATAAACTGTCATCATCTCCGTAATCACAAAGTCGCAAAACGCTATCCGCACCTTTGGCTAGTTGACTCCAGTGATGTAAACATAGCTGCATCTGGACTTTGACTGATGTCCTCGAACAGCGTACCGCAGAGCACATTCCAAGCCTATTTGTACTTTCCTTATTTCTCTGCTTTTTGCGGGCCACCCACTTGCTAGCTCTCATTTTATCCGCCATTTTTGACAACAGTATATTAGCAACAAACATTTCACCTTCCACTAGTTTGTGACATTGCACGCAGGCTTTCGGGTTATCCCCACTGACCCAAACACTATAAATGCATTTCCGGCAAAAGTTGTGTCCGCACATTAGAACTATTGGATCCTGGAAAACTTTTTCGCAGATGGGACAATTTAAATCCTCCACAAAATCACTTTTGCGACTTAAACACTCCCCCATCTTGCTGAGCACAAGGCTAGGTTTCACTTTTACTGGTAATTCCTTCAGAAGTACTAGATGTGGAGCCACACGCCCACACTGTAGCGACTTACGTGACGTTCGTAGATTTGTTTTCACTTTAATTTGACAACCGGATTAGTTTTATTAAACTGACAAACAAAATACTGTTCCGAGACCTGGAGTAGGGTTGCCACCTTTTCAAATGCCCAAAGTGGGACATTTTTTGTAGAAACGTCAAATTTTGCAGTATAAAACATACCATGGCCAATGCAAAGGACACGACTTCACGTCTTTGCTAAAATAAAAGCTTGTTGATTTAGTCTTTAAGTTGCTTACACTATTTCTTATAACATTTAGGTGTTTTAAAAACAAATAACTGAATTATGCAACGATTAAAGAAAACTTAGCTTGCACGTTTTGGAATATTGATGGGGGGGGAGGGTCATTGTATAATGTAAATTACTGCATTCTACTGTACAGTATTATATACAAGCATTACAAGGTATTATGATGTACTATACTATATACAAACATTATAAAGCATTCTGTTGTACAGTACTATATACAAGCATTATAAGGCATTCTGTTGTACCGTACTATATACAAGCATTATAAGGCATTCTGTTGTACAGTACTATATATAAGCATTATAAGGCATTCTGTTGTACCGTACTATATACAAGCATTATAAGGCATTCTGTTGTACAGTACCATATACAAGCATTATAAAGCATTCTGTTGTACAATACTATATACAAGCATTATAAGGCATTCTGTTGTACAGTACTATATACAAGCATTATAAAGCGTTCTGTTGTACAGTACTATATACAAGCATTATAAGGCATTCTGTTGTAGAGTACTATATACTAACATTATAAGGCATTCTGTTGTACAGTACTATATACAAGCATTATAAGGCATTCTGTTGTACTGTACTATATACAAACATTATAAGGCATTCTGTTGCACAGTACTATATACAAGCATTATAAGGCATTCTGTTGTACAGTACTATATACAAGCATTATAAAGCGTTCTGTTGTACAGTACTATATACAAGCATTATAAGGCATTCTGTTGTACAGTACTATATACAAGCATTATAAGGCATTCTGTTGTACAGTACTATATACAAGCATTATAAGTACTCAAGACTGGTGTGGTATCCTTCAAGGCCCCTGAGCCAGTGGAAACCACAACCCAAGCTGCGGAAGCCCTTACAAATGCCTTCTATGAACACCTCCAGGACTGCATGGATCAGGCAATCCCAAATAAAACCAAGACTCTTTCCACAAAGGGCAAACATCCAGTCTGGTGGACCCCAGCCATTAACAAACTTTACAATAAGAGGAGAAAGCTATTACATGATAGAACAAAATCCATAAAAGGGAAGTCACCCCTGATCATTATTAGTAAAAAATCGAGCACTCATAAAATCAACTAAGGCCAATTTTGAGAGAAAAATTGCCATGGATTCAAAGGACAATCATAAGGCCTTTTTCAGCTTCACTTCACCCCCCTCTCCCCCCCTAAAGGAGAGATAACTATCCCAGCAGAGTGTAGCCTCCCAGACATCTCAAATGTGCAGGTGAAAGCTGCTCTCTCTAAAGCTAAAAACACAGCATCAATGGGACCGGATGGTGTCCCCGGCTGTGTGCTACACGAGCTAAATGAGGAATTAAACCCGCACATAAGGCAGCTGTTTAATCTCAGCCTTACCACAGGATACGTGCCCAAGGAGTGGCGTGACGGCAACTGTGGTCCCACTCCACAAAGGCGGTGCCTCTACGGACCCTGGTAATTACGCCCCATAAGCTTAACAAGTCTAGTCTGCAAAGCTATGGAGAGGATCATAATGGAGCTCATAAACAAAGATATAGGGACTTGCAGACATTGGACCCGACCCAGTTTGGCTTCGTCAAGGGCAGATCATGCCTTTTGAACTTGGTCGACTTCTTCAAAACAGTCACCAAGGCCATTGATGAGGAAAGGCAGTCCATACAGCCTACCTTGACCTTGCAAAGGCCTTGACACAATACCCCACTCGGGTATTGTAGAAAAACTTACCAGCTTAAATGTAAACCCATATGTCACAAGATGGGTTGCAAACTGGCTTAAGGACAGAACCCACAGGGTTAGAGTTGCTGGCGCTATGTCAGACTCCAAGCCGGTCACAAGTGGTGTCCCACAGGGCTCGGTTCTTGGCCCCTATTGATCGGCATCTACTTCTCAGAAGTACAGGCCAACATGGGAGGACTTTGGCTGACAAAGTTTGCAGACAACTGCAAACTGGGCCATAGTGGAAAGTGCAACGGACACGGATATCCTTCAGAAGGGACTCATGGAAACAGATAGCTGGTGCCAGAGCCATGGCCTGAAGTTAAACGCCAAAAATGTATAGTCATACCCTTCGGGAAAAACAAGGTAACCCCAAGCTACCATATAGGTGGCAATCCACTAAGCACAGAAGAGGTTATCAGGGACCTGGGGACCCAGGTTGACAGTGGCCTTTCTTTTGACACTCCGCGTTGCTAAGGTGGTTAGAAAGACCTTCTACATTGCCCACCTGATCATGAAGGGATTCACATCCAGATCTAGTGAGGTCATTGTTCCCCTGTACTCTTCACTTATCAGACCAATGATCGGGTACAATGCCCCATTCGGGATGTATCTCACCCGACATCTGCAGCAATTGGAGAGACCCCAAAAGTTCCTCACCAAAAGGATAAAGGGACTCCAAAATCTGTCATATGCTGCCAGATTGAAGAAACTCCAGCTCTATTCAGTTGCATACCGTCTGCTCAGAGGTGACATGTGCCTGACATACAAGGCCATGTCCAACCCGGAATTAATGGACATGCTCCACCTCAAAAAATCCAGATCCACCAAAACCACTAGAGCAAGCGACTTAAACTTTAGCACGGATATAAATAGGACATGCTGGAGGGATAGATTTATCACTCAGAGACTCCCTATGCTGTGGAATAAAATCCCGATCCATGTGAGGCAGAGCACCTCGCTGGCTCTGTTCAAGAGAAATCTTGACCTGTGGATGGGAGATCGTAGGTTTATCCCGGGAATCATCTCTGTGTCACTGCTGGACAGAGGCACAACAAACTAATGGGCACAGTATTTTTTCATATAAGGGGTGGCGTAAGCCACAAAAATTTGGGCTAGGCTTATAAATGCCTTAGGGCAGATAGCCTAGTATAAACCTATGAACCTATGAACCTATTATAAGGCATTCTGTTGTACTGTACTATATAGAAACATTGTAAGTGGCTTTGTATTAGGAACATGCCTCGCAGGATGCGCAGTACCAAGTCCTGCCCTCCATCCAACAATCGGTGAAAGTAAAGTAATATTCATACCGATGCTCTGTAAAATTATGTGTAACCCGGGGAAGGTGCAGAGCTTAGTGATGTGGAGTAAGCTGCAAACTTTCATGGAACCATCTGATGGAAGAAAATACTATAGCAATAACCCACGCCTGGGTGTGGGTAATGCGGGATTTAACCACGGTTGGCGTGGTTGGTCCCGAGGGCGAAGTCCGAGGGACCAAACAAAGACAACCGTGGTTAAATCCACATTACCACACAGAAGTGGTTGTTATTATATTAATGACATTATTTAAGAAAAGAAATAATTACTTTTCTTAAATAATGGCATTATATACGCCTCTTTGCTGCCCTTCGCAGCTGTCTGGTATTCGTGGCAGTTCTGATGTACTGCATGCCTACACAGTACATCAGAGCTGTGGGCAAAAGCAACAGAGAATGCAAGATCTCCGTTGCTTTTACTGTTCGCTATGTTAAATGGGTTTAACATAGCGAGGCAGCTTTAAAATAAACAACGGACATCTCCGTTACTTATTTTAAAGCTGTCTCGCTATGTTAAACCCATTTATTGAACAGGTTTAAAAAGCAACGGAGATCTGCGTTGCTTTCTTTAAACCTGTGTCGCTATGTTAAACTCTTTTAACATAGCGAGACAGTGTTTTATACTAACGGAAAAAGTCCGGGCGACTGGACCTTTTTCCATTAGTATATTGAGGGCTTTACAACGGGCACGCTGGTTGGGCTGGTCAATAAGCGTGCACGTTTTAGAGGAAGAATTGTATAATTTCACTGTTTCCCCTGTACCTGTGCTGTTTTGATTATCAATTTTTTCCATTTATCTAAGTACAAAGAGCGATAGCAATACACTGCACCGTGTCTATCCCTTTAATACAGGTTTGGTGACACTGGTCTTAACTGGCACCCAGGTTATCAAGGATGAAAAGTAGCAATAAAGGAAGCTGTTGGTGGTTGTTCTGCCAAAACTGGATTCTTAGAAATGGCGATTAGTCTGCAAGATTCCAAATTGCTAGAACATGGCAAGGCAACTTCCATGGGATTGCATAATCTCTACCTCTCAGATTTAAAGTGACGCTTCATTTCCTTAGATGCCGCAGGAGAAATTTAAGGCTTATTGGTTTGAAGAAGGATACAGAAACACGCAGTGTTGGTGCCTGCTGTTATTAGCTCTGTATGTCTGTGTTTCTTTTTCTAGCTAAAATTTGTCAAGTTAAAGCTACTCATTCTCCTGTACAATGTTGCATGCCATTACTGTCACTATGAGATGTCCTCTCCACGGAAGTGGAGTATTATTCAAACTTGGTTGCAGAAGTAAAACTGTGTTCATGCCTTTGGTCAGAAATGCAAAATTGTGAGAAGACACAAGCGACTCCTGGGGATGTTTTGGGAAGGTGACATTATATATGGTTAATACAAGAGTTAAGTCTGGGGTCTTTACAGGGTCAGATCTTCTTCACGTTGGAAGCTTAAGCAAAAGCATACTGATCATCAGGGAAGATGGATTCTGGCACTGTCTTCTTTTCTGAATGGTTTATGAACCTTGGGATCAGCTTATGATCCAAATTTTGATGACCCTGGTTTCTTCTCTGAGTTCTTTGGGACTTCAGAATCGCTGGGAGGTAATATAGTAAAATAATTTTGTCAGGGAATTACAATGTTAGTTTAGACTCCATATGCAATAAGAGCAATCCTAAGAGTAGGAAGCACAATAAAGCCCAAAAGGTCATTAATCAGGCCAAGGGACAAGTGGAGTTATTGGATATCTGGAGGGTACTGCATCCCACTGGAAATTTTATACACATTTATTTCTTCCCAAGGGGCTATGGGAAGTAGAATAGACTATTTTTTAAATTTCTTCAAGCTTAATACCTGCACCCAAAGCGACGTCTATCATAGGCTCATAGGACGATACCAGGCCCTTATAAGCCTAGCCAAGAATTTCACCCATGTTCCCACAAAGTCAGCACCTATTTTCCATGTCCAACAGGGACACAGATGGGATCCCAGGGGTATATTTTCTGTTTCCCATCCAGTCGACCAGGTTCCTCTTAAAGAGGGCTAGTGGGTTACTCTGCTTGACGTGGAGAGGGAGTCCATTCCACAGATGTGGGAGTTTTTGGGACACAAATCTATCCCACTAACAAGTTCTATTAATGTCACAGACCAGGTTGAGAACTTGCGTGTAGGTTGTGCAAGTGGAGTTTGACTTATGGATATGCAGCAACTCTATCAAGGCTGAGCCTGAGACGGCCTTGTATGCCAGACACAGGTCACCTCTGAGCAGTCTGTATGAGACTGAGTAGAGGGACAGGGCTTTTAGCCTATCTGCATAGGACAGGTGTTTGAGACCCTGGATTTTCCAGGTCAGGAATCTCTGTCATCTCTCCAACTGCTTTTATGTGCTTGGCAAGGTACATGTTGAAGGGGGCATTGTACTTGATAATGGGTCTGATAAGGGAGGAGTACAGGAATGTTATGACTTCCTTGTTCCTGGATGAAATACCCTTACTTATGAGGTGGGCCATGTAGAAAGCCTTCCATACAACGGAGGCAACATGGTGGTCAAAAGTCAGGTTGCTATCAACCTGGGTGCCCAAGTCCCTTATGAATGATTGTGTGCTTAGTACATGCATTTCCTGGCATTCAGTTTGAGGCCATGCTTCTGGCACCAGTCATCAGTCTGGTTAAGACTCTCTTGGAGGATGTTCACATCACTAGGGGAATTTATGACATTGCCCAGCTTGCAGTCATCTGCAAACTTGTTCAGCCACAGACCACTGGTTTTGGCTTGCACCTCAGAAAAGTATATCCCAAACAGTAGAGGCCCCCAGACCGATCCTTGGGGTATGCCGATTGTTATGGGTCTACTACTAGAGGTGACTTCCCCTATTTTGACTGAGTGGGTTCTATCAGTGAGCCAGTTAGCTACCCATCTGGTAACATATGGGTTGATACCTAGCTGGGAGAGTTTATCTATTATGCCCGAATGGGGAATAGTGTCGAAGGCTTTGGCTAGGTCAAGGTAGGTGGTGTGCACTGTCTTGCCCTCATCCATGGCTTTGGTGATGGTTTAGAAGAAGGCAACCAAGTTTAACAGGCATGATCTCCCTTTGACAAAACCAAACTGTGTGGGATCAAGTGTTTGGAGGTTGCCAGTGTCCTTGTTTATAAGGGCCTTCATAATGCGTTCCATTGCCTTGCAGATCAGGCTAGTTAAGCTGATGGACATATAACTGCCTGGGTCGGTGAATGCTCCATCTTTGTGCAGATGGATGACAGTGGCTGTCCTCCATTCTGCTGGGACAAAGCCTATGCACAGGCTTTGGTTGAACAGGGTGCCTAGTGATGCTGAGAGTTCTTGCCTGAGTTCATGTAGGACACAGCCAGGGATGTTGTCAGGTCCCATGGAAGCTGTATTTTTTGCCTTTGATAGGGCATTAGTAACCTGCTCCCTGGTGATGAGGAGAGGGGGTCAGGTGCTGGGGATGTCCTGGTTTACTGATGGGGGGACAGGGGGGTGAAGTTTTTAGTGAACTTGTCTGCCAGCAGGTTGGCTATATCTATGGCATTTGTGTATGTGGTATTCTTGACCACCAATTTAGAGCAGATTTGGGAGTTACCTTTGAGATTGCAGATGTATGTGAAGAAGGCCTTGCTATTGTCCTTAATGGATGTGGCCTATTTGGACTCAAAGTTAGCCTTAGAGGATTTCACTAGTGACCTTATTTGCTTGTTCAGACAAAGGAGAGATTGCTTCCAACTTGGCACCTGCTCTTTCTTGGTCCCGGACAGCAATTTTTTCCTTTTATTGTAGAGTCTGTTTCTTTCTGCTGTCCACCAGACAGGTTTACTCTTTCTTGAGGAAGATGATTTGGTCCTGTCAGGTATTGCTGAGTCCATGCAGCTATATAGGTGCTCATATAGTTTTTTGGTGTAGGCCTGGAGATTAGTGCTTGTTCTAACTGAAGGGATGGTGCCTGTGAAGCTGCTTATACCTGCTCTCATTACGTTGTAGTCAGCTTTGGAAAAGTTTTTTTGTTCTGCCCTGGCAGGGGTGGGGGGTTAGTGGAGATGGTGACTTTGAAAGTGATTGCTTTATGATCGGATCTTACCAAGGAGGATGACACTGTAGGGGTACTACACTGGTTATTCGTGTTGGTTAGTATCAGGTCCAGGATAATTTCACCTCTTGTGAGGGTGTCAACCAGCTGATCCAATGCATTGGCACTGCCAAAGTCGTGGAATCCCTGGGCATTCATATTTGAGTTAGACTAGGTCTTCCACTCTATGGTCGGGCAGTTAAAGTCACCCAGGATCAGGGTAGAGGGTTGAATCTTGATGGATTCAAGTAAGTCCAGATAGGTGGAGTGGGCTTCCTGAGTCATGAATGGGGGTCTGTAGCTAGCTATGATTTGAATAGGTGTTTTGTCAACAGTTAACTGCACCTGGAGTGTCTCCTGTGTGTTATACTGTTTGACCAGCCTGGAGGTGTGTATGTCTTTGATAAATATTGAAACTCCACCTCCTTTGGCTTTGTAGCCCTCTGTTTGGGGTCTGAAAGCATGGTAGGACAAGTAACCTGGTAAGGCTGGGGTGCTCTCCGCAGCTTTGAACTAGGTTTCAGTGACTGCACAAAAGTCAGTATCTTCCAGGGCAAGGAATGCTTGCAATGAGTGCAGTTTCATGTTAAGACTCCTAGTGTTTAGCAGCATGACCTTTAAATTTCATTTAGAAGAATTTTTCACATTGGTAATTTTGTCCTCATGACTTTGCCTAAAAAAGGCACTATGGCAGAGGCAAGAACCTTTGCCAGAATCCTGAAGTCCAGGAGAGACAGGTGAAGGCCATCTCTGGCAAAGCATCATGGCTTGTCAATTATTTCCTCCCAGGCTGTCAGATATTGGATCCCCTTGGAATGACACCATAAACTAAGCCAATTGTTAAAGGCAATCATTTTCTGTCTGTAGTGAAGCATCATTCTCAGTGACAGTAGGATGCTGCTTAAGGCTAGTGACATACCTGCCTGGGACACATATTCAGCGACCTCAATCATGTCTCTCTTCATATAGTCCAGAGAGGTACATCTCAAGTCATTTACACCAACATGGACTATGACAGAGTCATAACAGTACCTGTTGTTGAGAGTCTTGAGTGCGTGAATGATATGACAGATTCTAGCACCTGACAAGCAACTTACTGTGACTTTCCCCTTGTCTAGCCTGGTGAGGGGCACATCTGTGTGTCTCACGATAGTCTCCTATGACTAGTATGTTAGGTTTGTGGCTGGGCCTTAGAGGCTGTAAGGCACAGGCATGTGTACTATGTGTGGTGCTTGGTGTGGTGGGTTCTGATGTGCATGCATACTTTTGCCTTGGAGGTCACTTTTGTTTAGGTATGTTTTTGTTGAGAACCTCCACATATGTAGGAATGTACTGTACAGGTGTGGGTAGTGTTAGAAGTGTGGTGTTTGCGCATACAACCTTCTCAGTGCCAGATGTCCTGGCTTGTGATTGAGACAGCAATTATTCTAAGTTCTTAATGTAATTGCATCTCTCACATATTGTGTTCTTAGGTGGTAGAAAAAGAGGGTTGTCCGTGTACATGAGGCAGTTGCCACACTGTCTAAGGATGATCATATCAACAAGACTAGCAGGAGAAACCACAGGAACTTGTCTGTCCATGGTTGTCAGAATCTGTGGAAGAGAGGTAAAGGATGGTAGAGTGGGTACTATCAGAGTACCTACAGGTGTGAGTAGGGCTGGATAAAATCACAGTAGTTGCAAGGGAGGGCATCAGTTACACAGGAGTGCTGATAAGGGAAAAAAAATGCATGTGGGATGCATCACAATGGGTTAAAACAGAGCAGCAGCAGTGTGCAACAAGCAAACAAGTGCAACACCCTGCAAACATGGGGTTTAAAAGATGGAAGAATCTAGTAGCTGAAATTACTACCCAATCCTGCTAGCCCTTGCTCTTTCAACCAATCAGTGCAAATGTAGTAGATTAACTGTATAGCACAACTATAAGAGTTAAGAAGTGCAATTCAATTAAATAAATGTAAGAAAAAACTTATTCTGCTCTTGGAGCCTCAGGGAATTTCTGCTTTGTCACAGTGATGAATCACCACACCTCGGCCTGGTAACAACAACGGTCAGCACCCAGTACTGACCATGATGCCATCTCCCTCACCCGAGCTCCGCAAGCTACTTTCAGTGCCACCATGATGGAGGTTAGATCCCTTAATCCCACATGATTCCAAACTGGTACAAAGTATGAGATGTCAGGTAACTAAATATGTTGCCCCTGCCCTCCTCCATCCAGTATGCCTGTGAAAAGTTGGTGAGACTCCTTCAAATAACTTCATAGCATATGCACTTGGGCCAAGTCTATTACGCAAGACTTCTTCTTGCACAAAATACAGGCATTGGAAATAGCCTCCAGTGTACTATGGGACCATTGTCATGCTGTCTTCTTTAAAGATAACACCCTCTTCTGGGAATATAAACTAGCATGCCAATTGCTAAACATAGTATTACATGAGAATGCACAACTCTTCCTGGCTAGGGTAACAATTCAATAATAGGCAGAAGGAATAGGCTTGGTAAGCTGCTTGCCTACAAGGTAAAACAAAGAAAGGCAGCCATAATTTTTGCATTTTTAGACCCTACCACTAAAAATAACTCCTTGACCCTCAACACAGTTTTTCAGTCTTACTTTCAGGACTTGTATACCGATAAGGCTCCAGATCCCACTGCCCGGAGGGACCTTAGCAACCTACTCCAACAGGCATTGCTTCCCCATCTTAGGGAGGAAGAGAAGGTCCTTTTGAAAGGCCCTGCAGCTGACAGAGAAGTGTCTGCAGCCAATAAACAAATGGCTAAGGGGAAGGCACCTGGTCCAGAAGGTCTTAATACAGAACTCTGCACTTCTCTGCAACATACTCTGGTACCAGTCTTACCCCCACTCTTCAACCCCTTCCAACAGGATTAAGCTATAAACCATTTTTGCCTCTCTTCTAGCATCACTGTCTTTTCCAAGCCCATAAAGATCATAACTTCCCCTCCAACTATCACATCATTTTCACTTCTTAATGTGGATATAAAGATCTATGCAAGGAGATTAGACTCAGTCCTTCCAACCCTGATACTCCCTATTCAAGCAGGGTTTGTTAAAGGCCGGAGCAGTGTAGACCACCTGCACATGTTGTCTCTTTTCATCTGATGTCATAAGAATATTCTTAAGCCTGTCTGTGCTCTGTTGGTGACTTTGAGGAAGCCTTTGACTCTATTAGATGGCCCTACTTGTGTGCAGTTATGAAGCAGATGGAGTTTCCTGTGGAGTTAATTAACATTATTCAAGCTTTGTATGAACACCCCCTAGTCTAAGTTCTTGGTAACTACTTTCTATCCTCCCCTTTCCCTTAGGATAAGGGCAGTCATCAAAACTGCCTGCTCTCTCCAGCATTCTTCTTATTTGAACAGAATGCTAAGTAATTCACCCTTGCTTTCTGACTGTTCTGTGCTTAATGTGAGAGTTACCCCCTTACTTTTTGCTTCTTATTGCTTAATTCTAACTTATAATCCACCAACCCACCAACTGACCTACCTATTATAAATAATATGTTAACAGAATTCATTAAATATGCTGTCTTGAACATCAACACATCTAAGACAGAACTCCTCCCTGCTAACATGTCAGCAAAAACACTTTGTCATTCTGGTGTCTCCCTTCCTTTTCCCTCGTCTAAAGGTAATTCCAGATACCTGGGTCTCAAGTTAGACACATATGTACATAAAATGTTACATATAAACTTTTGTGGCATTTGGAATAAGGTTGTTATCTGGGATCATTCCTGGATGTGTTTACATTTCTCTATATTGGGCCGTATTTCAGCTATTAAAATGTTTGTGTCCCATCTTCTTTTTAATGTTTTCAGGCATAGCCCCACACCAGTCTTCCATCCTGAGATTAAAAAGGATAAGAAAACTTAGTTTTATTTGGGATAATAAGAGGAACCAAGTTAAGAGAGCAATCAAAACAGCCCCAACCCTTATCACAAGTTTAGGTATACCTGATTGGGGACATATGCTAGAACCTTCCAACTTTCACAACCTATTTCAGTCAATCATGGAGACCCCTCTTCCCCCCACACACACACTCATACATACCTATAACCATCCTAGAAGGAGGAATACTGCACTCTATCTCCTTGTGTGGGATTTAGTTGGTATCCAAAATCTGTTCCTAGTATCTCAAGTTGTGGCACTCACTTTGCCAGAACTATTTAGCACTGTAAGCTACATGTAAAGCAATTTCCTAAATTTTTGGCTGGAATATTCCTCTGTGGGGCAACCTGGCTTGGAAATTACATGATCTTCTGTTTGTCAATACTGAATAGAAAAACATGGGTATTCATTGGTTATATGATATTACTGCCAAAATTAATGTTCAATGGCCCAAGCAAAGCTTTGGGGAACTTAGTACCAGATGGCATCTCCCAAGATCATCCTTCTGGCAATAACTCCAGCTTACATATATGATCTTTAGATCTCCCTTCAAGGTGCATATACACCTACACCCCCTCCCTTTATTAACCATTAAAGCTCTGCCCACTTTCAGAATCATCATCATCATCAGCACCCTTTTGCCCATTTTTCTACATGGGGTTGGGGTATCGTGTTAACTGTCGCCAACTCTCTTGATTCAGTGCCACACTCCTGCCTTCTTCAACACTCCTGCCTGACTATCTCAGATCTTCTTTCACACAATCCATCCACCTCTTTGCTGGATGTCCTCACTTCCTCTTACCTTCTTCCTGTCTGTCCCAAATCTTCCTCACCAGATTGTCTTCTGCTTTTCTACATGTACCCAAACCACCATAATCTTATCTCTTTGATCTTTTCTGCAATTGGAGTTACTTTGGCTTCTGCTCTTATGTCCTCATTTCTTCATCTGTCCCACAGTGTGCATCCTACCACCTTTCTCAGGCACTTCATTTCCATCACCTCTAGCTTCTTCAACTGTTCTGTTTTTATTTCCCAGGTTTCTGTACCATACAGTAGTACTGGTCGCACCACTGTCTTGTACACCTTACTTTTCAGCTTCTTTGGCATTCTTCTGTCATAGACTACACCTGATACTCTATGCCAGTTGGCTGTAGCCCCTCTGATTCTAGCTTTGACCTCTTCCTTCAGAGTACCCTTCTCCTCAACCAGCCCTCCCAGATACTTGAAGCTGTTTACATGTTCCATTATCTTCCCTTCTATCTCTATTCTCAGCTTCTTCTGATTTCCCCAATTTGCTGCCATCACCACCATCTTATCAGTGCTTAGTTTCATCCCATGTGCCTTCAGATTTGCATTCCATTCTCCTATCCTTTGCTGAAGTTCTTGCTCAGAGTCTGCCTGTACTGCCACATCATCTGCATACAGCAGCTTTGTTGATCTGTCCCCTCCAACCTGTTTGCTAATATAGTCCATCACCAATATGAACAGCAGTGGTCTCAGAGATGAACCCTGGTGTACACCCACTCCCACTGGGAACCCCTCTGTGAGGCCAAACACTGTTCATACTTGAGTCATTGGGTCCTTGTATGTAGCCTGCACTAATTCTACTAATGTTTCTGGGACTTCAAACCACCACAGTACTGCCCAGATCAGCTTTCTTGGGACCTTATCATATGCTTTCTCCAAGTCTAGGAATGCTCAGTTGGACTCTCTCTTCATCTCTAGCTTCTTCTCAAGTATCTGGCTCACTGCAAACATCAGGTCAGTTGTGCTGCATCCTGATCTAAATCCGAACTGCTCATCTCCCATCTTACATTCTACTACTCTGCATATCCGTTTATGAATCACCCTCTCCAGAACTTTCATGCAATGTGATAGGAGTTTGATGCCTCTGTACTGCCCATAGTTGTGGATGTCCCCTTTGTTCTTGTACATTGGCATGAGTATGCTTATACTCCAGTCATCTGGGATACGCCTTTCTCTCCACACTGCTATTAGTACCCTCATTAGCCATTTTCCCCTATCTCACCCAGCATCTTTATCATATCTGCTGTGACCTCATCTGAGCCTGCTGCTTTCCCTGACTTCATCTTCCTTAGTGCTGTTCTTACTTCTTTTAGGGTGGGCTCCTCTTCTTCTCTCATTGTAGGCTGTTTCTGGGGCAGTACAGCTTCTGTGGGATTTTCTTCATTCAGAAGCTGCTGGAAATACTCTTTCCATCTGCCTTTGATGTCCTGTGGACTGATGAGCAGGTTGTTGCTGGCATCCCTTATGATGGGTGTCTGACTATCTTCTTTATCTTTCTGTCTTTGCCTTGATACCTGATATAGTTTCTTTCAGAATGAAACCCCTTAAGTTAAAGGCACCCTCATTAAACTATCTTCTTACCACATATGACAGGGAAAGAACCTTATCTTCGCTGACAAGCTGGCTGGAGTCCATAGGGATACAGCAAGCAGCAGATATTATCACATCCTTTTTGCAGAACATTAAATGTCACAGGCAAAACCCATAAGTGTTTGAAAAAAATAGTTCTACTATTTCATCAGGGGTATTGATTATGAAAGGCTATAATGTTACAAGCCAGTCTAGAGACAAGTGCTCTCCAGTTTGGTTATCCTACAGTCTCCTCCACAAACTTTGGAAAAGTCCACTGTTGTTTCAGTTGTAGGATGCATGGATTAGTGTATCTCTGGGATGGATTATTTCCTGTTCTCATCAAGCTCTCTGGGTGAATGCACCCCCCCTAAGTCATAACTCTGACCCGTCTTAACAAAACAGATGAGTGTTGCAAGTATCAGCAGTAATCTGGTCATACATTACATCAGCATGGAAACGCCCTGCATTTTTGCCCATTGAGGGTCTCATATCCTGGATACTAGCTAGAGGATCTTGTTTTGCCTCTGGGAACATTGGGCCTCTTTCAGGGATGTTTAATTCCAATGAGATGGGCATTACAAAGTTATGGAGGATTTTTCTGACATTTCTAGACTTATTTTATCTTACAGATTTCATTCTCTCCTCCCATCTTCCTCAGTACACCATTCACTTATATCCCAGTACAGTAGAGTGGATGGCCTTCTTGTGTTTTACAGCCTTTTTATGGCTTCTCACGTGTATCTCTACTTGTCTTTTCACATATCATGATATAGTTATTATATAATGTATACTTTCCTGCATGACAGCTGCTCTTTTCTACAACCCGTATTATTGAGTTCACTAATAATGTTTTTTTTCTGTGTTTATTAGAGTTTTGTTAACAAAATTTACTGAAATGTTGTCGCCTGTTGGTAGTTGTTTTTAGTGATACATTCATCCAACTTGTTAACAAATCATATTTATTTTTGACAAGTATATATAGTTAACAATCTCACAGTTTACCAGTTCTGCTGTTGACGGCTTAAAATGTCAAGGTTTGTGAATAAAGTTGGTTTGTTTACAAAAATAAACATGTATAAAGTAATCTAGTTGTGAGCACAGTGTGTTAATTACAACTAGTAATACCTTACTTCATTTAAAATGTAGCAGGAATATACCATCCTCTCTGTGAATGTAGATGTGGTCATCCTTAAATTTCTTAATGCTGAAATTGTATGTGAAACCTAGTTAGTTTCTTATTAACTGTTTATAGGTTCATAGGTTCATAGCTAGGTACTAGGCTATTGGCCCAAGGGCCTGCTTAAGCCTAGCCAACAAGGTTCCCTGACTTACGTCACCCAAGAAAGTTATTTTCCTGTGCCACTATCAAGCAGAGACACAGAAGTGATCCCCGGGGTGTATTTCCTATTTCCCATCCACTCATCAAGATTTTTCTTGAAGAGTGCTAATGAAGAACTTTGCTTGACATAGATGGGTAGCCTGTTCCAGAGTATGGGAAGTCTCTGGGACAGGAATCTATCCCTCCAGCATGTTCTGTTTATTGTGATGACAAGGTTTAGGTCCATAGAGCGTGTAGCTCGGAGGGATTGGGATTTCTTTAGGTGTAGCATGTCCAACAGCTCTGGTTTTGACATAAATTTATATGTTAGGCAGAAATCACCTCGGAGTAGACGATATGCTACGGAGTAAAGCTGGAGATTTTTGAGGCGGTCAGTGTAGGGCATTTGTTTGAGGCCAGTAATTCTCTTTGTGAGGTACTTCTGTGGCCTTTCCAGTTGCTGCAGATGTCTTGTGAGGTACATTCCAAAAGGGGCGTTGTACTCTATAATGGGTCTAAAGAGTGTCGAGTATAGGGGAACAATGACCTCTTTTTTCCTGGATGAGAACCCTTTTTATGATGAGGTGTGCCATGTAGAAGGACTTCCTGACTACTGTGGTGATGTGACTATCAAAGGAGAGACCACTGCCCACCTGGGTCCCAAGGTCTCTTATCACACATTCAGTGTTAAGTAGATTGCTGCCTATGTGGTAGTTCATGAGTACAGAGTTTTTACCAAAGGGGATGACACTGCACTTTTTGGCATTGAGCTTGAGGCCATGGCTCTGACACCAGGCATCTGTCTCAGCAAGGCCCTTCTGTAGGATGTCCACATCATTTGGGGACTTGACTATGGCTCCTAGTTTGCAGTCATCTGCAAACTTCGTTAGCCAGAGGCCTTCTGTGTTAGCCTGTACTTCAGAGAAGTAGATACCAAACAGTAGATGTCCCAGGACGGAACCTGTGGTATTCCACTTGTCACTGCTTTGAGGTCAGATTTGGAGTCTGCAACTTTTACAGTGTGGGTTCTGTCATTGAGCCAGTTGGCAACCCATCTTGTGACATAGGGATTTATACCTAGTTTAGTGAGTTTAGCTATAATTCCAGAATGGGGGATGGTGTTGAAAGCCTTGGCGAGGTCAAGATAGGCTGTGTGAACCACCTTACCCTCATCTACGGCTTTGGTGACTGCCTCAAAGAAGTTGATCAGGTTCAGGAGGCATGATCTGCCTTTTACAAACTCGAACTGGGTGGGATCCCGAGTTTGGAGGTTACAAATGTCTTTGTTTATGAGTTCCATGATGATACATTCTATGGCCTTGCAGACCAGGCTCGTCAGGCTAATAGGTCAATAGTTCCTGGGATCAGTGGTGGCTCCCCCTTTGTGGAGTGGGATAACTGTTGCTGTGTACCATTCAGTGAGCACAAAGCCTGATGTGAGGCTATTATTGAACATGGTGCTTAAGTGGGGAGCCAGTTTGTTCTGAAGTTTGTGTAAAATGCAGCCTGGGATGTTGTCCAGTCCCATGGATGCTGTGTTTTTGGCTTTAGAGAGTGCAGCTTTTACCTGCATAGTTGTGATTACAGGGACTCTGCATTCTTCCTGTATAGATATGGGCCCTTTAAGGGGTGAGAGGGGGGTAAAGTTAGCACTGAACCTATCTGCCAGGATGTTGGCAATATCAGTTGGTTCTGTAATTTTCTTGCCTCTGTGCTGTAACTCAGAGCAGATCTGGGTGTTGCCATCGAGATTCTTGACATAGCTATAGAATGCTTTGTGGTTGTCCTTGGAATTAGTGGCAATTTTGTTTTTGTAGCTAGCTTTGGAGGATCTTATAAGGGATCTCAGCTTCTTACTGAGGCTAACCAGGGAGCTCCTCCACTCATGGGATTTTACTCTCTTTTGCAACAGTTTCTTCCTTCTGTTGTGCAGTTTGTTTATGGCAGGGGACCACCAGATTGGTTTCCTTGTTTGGAGGATAGCGTCTTGGTTCTGTTTGGGATAGCACGATCCATGCACTCGTATAAGTGCTTATAGAGTGCATTTGTGTAGGACTCAGGAGTTGTAACTACATTGTCCATCTGCCTGGGTGTCATGAAGTTCACCACTTCTGTCTTAAGAAGCATGAAGTTGGCTTTGGAGAAATTTTTTTACTGTGGCTTCCTTAATGGGGGGGGGTGGGGGTGGGATGTAGATATCAAGGGTGATTAGCTTATGGTCGGATCAGACCAACGAGGAGTTGACTTCAGGTGTAGAACACCGATCACTCATGTTGGTAATGACTAGGACTAGGATATTGTTGCCCCTAGTGGGGGTGTGGATAAGTTGATCCAGGGCACTGGAGTTTATGAATTTCAGAAATCGTTGAGCTAAGAAGTTGGTACAGGAGTAGTTTTCCCAGTTAATGGTGGGGTAGTTGAAGTTGCCCATTATTAGGGCATTTGGTTGAACCCTAATATTTTCCAGTACAACAAGAAAAGAGGAGTGGGAATCCTGGGGCATGGTGGGGGATCTGTAGCAAGCTACAATTTGGATTGCAGTTTTGCCCAGAGTTAGTTGCACTTCGATAACCTCGGATGTATTATGCTGAGCAACTAGCCTGGAGGTGTGGATATCCTTAATGAATATGGACACACTTCTGCCTTTGGTGTTTCGGTCCAGGTTGCATGGCCGGAAAGTGTGGTATGAGTTATAGCCTGGTAGTGCAGGGGTGCTTTCTGGAGCCTTGAACCAGGTCTCAGTCACTACACAGACATCGATGTTCTCCATTTTAAGGAGGGCCTTGAGTGAGTGCATTTTGAGATTTAGACTTCTAGCATTGAGTAGCATTACCCTCAGTTTTTGCTTGCCTGTTCCTGTTATGGTGGTGAATTTGTTATTTGAACCTTGCCTAAAAAAGGCACTATAGGGGCAGTAAGAGCCTTAGCCAGTATCCAGAATCCCAGGGGCGACAGATACAGGCCATCTGTGGCAAAGCATCGTGGTCTGTCGACCATGTCATCCCAAGCAGACAGATACTGGATCCCCTTAGAATGACACCAGAAGCTTAGCCAATTGTTGAAGTCAATCATTTTGTCCTTGTACTGCGGTATCATTCTGGGCAATGGCAGAATGCTACTCAGGGCTAGGGTCATACCTGCCTGGGCTACAAGATCGGAGAGCTCTTCCATGTCTCTTTTCATGTAGTCCAGGGAGGTACGTCTCTGGTCAATCACACCAACATGGACAATGACAGAGTCATATTTGTACTTGTTGTGGAGTGACCTGAGTGTGTGGGTTATGTGGCAGATCCTGGCACCCGACAGGCAGCTGACAGTAACCTTCTCCTTGTTTAGCCTGGTGAGTGGGACATCAGTGTGCCTGACTATAGAGTCACCTATGACTAGTGTGTTGGGTACGTTGCTTTGCCTTATTGGCTGTGGTTGAGTGGCACACTTAGTCTGTGGGCTGTGTGTCATTTGGGTTGTGTTGGGGGATGGAGGTTGCTTGCGTTTCTGCTTTGGAGGTCTCTGTTGCTTAGACAGATTATTATTGAGAGCCTTCGCGAATGTTTTTGTGTTACTATGTGTGGATTTTGGTGGTGTAGATTTAGTGAGACTATGTGATGAGTGTGGTGTGGTGCAAATGTTTACCTTCTCCTCATGACTGTCAAGTTCAGTCTTAATTGGAGAGAGCTTTGCCTCCACTTTGGCTAGATAAGTGCATCTCTCACAGGTTGTAGTGTTGGGAGGTAGGAGGAGAGGGTTGTCTGTGTACATGAGGCAATTTCTACATTGCCTCAAATGCCCAGATTCATTAGAAAGACAACAGAGAACACTGGGAGCTGACCCTTGGACATGCCTGAATAAAAAACAATTTTCCTCTAGATAAGTGAGGAAAGTGAGTACAAGAGCTGTTTTTCTCTAAGCAAGTGAGTTTAGTGAACATATTGAATACTTGACTGTAGTTTCTTGACATATTAACTTTTTTTTAAATAAAATCTTACTATTCAACTGTTTGAATGCTACCATTTAGTACAAGATACCAAACTATTTATGTATCAGACTAGTACAGGGGTCTGCAACGTGCGGCTCTGGAGCCGCATGCAGCTCTTCCACCCTTCTGCAGTGGTTCCCTGTAGCTTTGAAAAATAATGGTCACTCTGCACCACACACACACACACACACACACACACACACACACACACACACACACACGCACTCTGTGAGAGTGATCAAGTAATGGTGTTTAAATATTGTTCTTATAAACTTAGAAACTTGCTAAAATAGCATGGTTTCTGTTACCATGCATTCCACACAAGCTGAGAGTGATTGAGCGATCCCCTGGCAGCAGCAACATCTCCTGAAAGGTTTCTATACTTCTCCACCATACCTCTGAAACTCTTACCACAAGAAATCTGGACAGAGCCACAAATAAAAGGGTAACAAAGGAAGAAAAATAGTGATGGAGTTTAAATATTGCTGTTCTAAACTTATAAACTTGCTCGAATAACAGTTTCTGTTGACATGCATTTTTCACACACACACACACACACACACACACACACACACACACAGTTACCTCACAACTGTACAGATTTTTGCAGAATGTCCTGATGTTTGCCTCATATTTTGGTCTATGTCTCATAAAATTGTGGTTTTCTGGTAAATCATTGAGGGCTGAAGTCAGAAAATATAGACAGACATTTGAGTTTCTGACTTCAGAAAATTCATGCTAATGCAAAACCTGTTATTTTATCAGCTTTCTAAGTTTGTAAGAGCAATATTTAAAGTGTCCCTATTTTTGGACCTTTGTCCTCCCATTATTTATGGCTTTGTCCAGATTTCTTGCAAGAGGTCGAGAGGTATGAGTCTCACACACACACACACACACACACACACACACACACACACACACACACACACACACACACACACACACACATATATTTATGGCTTTGTCCAGATTTATTGCAAGAGGTCGAGAGGTATGAGTCTCTCACACACACTCACACACACACACACACACACACACACACACACACACACACACACACACACACACACACACACACACACTAAGAGTGACTGAGCCATCGCAATATAAATCCCAACGAAGGAACAGAAGTAGGAATGGATTTTAAATATTGCTCTTATAAACATAATTCTTTTATATATAGTATAATAACTATATATAAAACATTATACATTGTGTTCTCTTCATTTTAGGGGTCAAATAGGGTTTGTGGATCCAGATGAATTTTATTTGGTGGGAGAGGGGTCAAAATGGCTCTTTTGATAGTGAAGGTTGCCAACCCCTGGACTAGTACTTACTAGTTAGGCAGGAGTCAAGCCTTGAATTTCTTGATTAATGAAAACACAGTCTTTTATTTGACTTAATTACTACAAATTTAAAATATTTTGCAGCTTTTGACACCCTAGCAAGTTAATAGATTTGTTTGGTGTATCTGTTCTGAGCTTAACTTTAGTGAAAAAACACCCCTGTTTTTTTCATTTGCTGACAGTTGTCTGACATAAATGAGAATGAAAGAGCTAGCCTATTTAGGAGTAATACCATACTCACCATCTGGTTGTATGCTATGAAGAGCTTAGAGTAGAAGCAAGTTTCATTAGAACAAAGCACATGTTATCACACAGATGAGAAACCAAGTATACTGTAAGCTGTTATGCTTCAGCTGTCTCAAATCTTACATTGAATACACTGCTGAGAAAAGTAGCTTTGAATGAAACATTGTTTTTAGTGGCCAACACAGGTTCCTCTGCACGTAGGACATCTGTTTCTAAGTCATTTTGATAAACTGTTTTTCTGTACTATATTATTGTAGACTTGTGTCATAGAAGAGGTTTATTACTGAAGTGTACAGGTCACACTGAAGCTCAAACAATAAATCTTAACTATTACATTTTCATCACAATCAATTCTTCCCAGGCTACTTACTCACTTTATTACCACTTTAAGGCCTACACCTTCTAGTTGCACTTATTGTACCAAAGAAAGATGGATTGGACATCTTTCTGTCTCTTGATGAGTTTCTGCCCCTCTACCTACTCTCCCAACCCTGTTTTTATCTAGTCTGTTCTGTTCCTTACTTATAACTTTGAGATGGGAATCTCCCATATCCTTCTGAATACTTTCTTCCCACAGTGTTCACAAAAAAAAAAAAAACACAAAGGATTATCTTATCTTATATTTTGTTCTATTTTTCTGTTCCATCATGTATGCTAAATTACCTTAAACACCTGTTTTAGTCTGACAAGCTATCTGTATCTGAAGTTTAATGTTCTGTAACTGAATTTTTAATGCTCTTTGTGTTTATCTGTTTTATGTGGAGCTTTTCTCCCTGGGCCTCTACTGAAAATGGACATATATCCAGTTAGACTAGCCCGGTGAACAAATGTAAAATAAAATAAATACTAGCATGATGAGCAGCATTGCTAATCAAAAAGTGCACAACATGTGTGTGCACATGATGTAAACCAAAAAGCATGTGCACAACATGGCTCAGTGCTTACACTCAGCAGCATTGCATTAATAGATCAGGAATGCATGAGCAAGGAAAAGCCTTTCCACAAACAGGCAATTAGGGATGATTATGTACATTTTGATTGAAATCGTGGAGATGGTTAACATTTCTGGCAAATGTGATTTGCAATCAAAATAGTCGTGGCAGTTTCAGCATGAACAAATGTTAAACAGTGGGGCCATTTAAGATGTTCTGAATTATAAATGTACATGTGTCTCAATCTCCAAATGCAGGTATACTGGACAAATACAAATATATGGACAAATGCACATTATCTGGGAAAAGTTGTATATATGTACTCCTATACATTGTCAAAGTAGTTACTTTAACAATTGTGTCAATAGAATGCCTTGTGTGAAGACTCTGAAGTGACACAAATAAATCTGTCATTATTGACTGCAGTCCTCAGAGATATGTCACATAACAACAAATGCCAGGTGGTACAGCAGATAATATGATGCTTACGGTGGTGCAGTGGTTAGCATTGTTGCCTCACAGCAAGAGGTTCTCCAGTTCAATTCTCGGCTGGGGTGCCTTCTGTGCGGAGTCTGCATGTCCTCCCTGTGGTCGCGTGGGTTTCCTCCAGGTGCTCCAGTTTCCTCCCATATCCCAAAGACATGCAGTTGGTGGATTGGACACTCTAAATTGGCCCTAGGTGTGAGTGCTTGTGTGTGCCTTCTGTGGAAGGCTGGCAACTCAACACTGTAAAACTCCACTGTCAATCATGAGCGGATAGGTGATCCACTGTGGCAACCCCTAACCAGGAAAAGCCGAAAGAAGAAGAAGAAGAATTGTGCAAGCTCAGAAAAATCATAACAGGTTAGATGTATAAACACAAGAGATGTGGAGACATGTTCATAAAACTTATAACTTTCAAAGAATCAGGGAAAAATTCTGAAAATAATCAGGGACATTTTAAAATATTAGCACTGTTAACTTCAGACGTGAATTATTATATGTTTTCCAGAGTAAAAGATGTCCATAGCTCAGATTATTTTCTTTAGCTACAAAAGTGTAATCTCCCACATTTTGTCCAAAAGTCAGCATTTTTGGAAAGAATTAATAGACAAATATATAAAAAGTGAGTCAGAATCGGTAGTGCCCCTGATTTTCAGGGACAATTTCGAGTTATGATCAAACTTGCAGTGTGGTGTAATTCTGGTCATGGAGGTAGTCACTCAGCATGTGATGTGCATGAAAGAATATGAGCATGGATAAAAGTGAGCACAACAGTACTATTTAAGGGTCATCCCCAAGGAAAATGTATCCAGGTGTGCAGTAATTCATTATTATCTAGCAACAATTGTTTCACGTATTAATTCAGTTTATACTATATGGGATATTAAAGCCTGCCTACCTACTTAAATCACAATTGCATGGCATGTGTAACAATTTCTGCTGTAGTTCTACCAATCAAAAACCCCAGATTATTGGTCAGCTAAGTCTGGGGTGAGCCTAATCAACCTGGCTGAAAAATCCCTTGACAGGTTTTCACGTTGTATATGCTGTCCATCCAGTGGTAAGCAGTGCTTTATATTTCTAAGTTCTATGTGCTTTCTTTGAAACTTGAAGCAACGCTCATCCGCCTAAAATAAATAAAAGAAAGATACTTTGAAATCTCAAGCCTGAGTTTACTGTGTCTCGCTTTATATGCCCAGGTGAGAGCTGCTCTCTCTAAAGCAAAAAACACAGCATCAATGGGACCGGACGGTGTCCCCGGCTGTGTGCTACACGAACTCAATGAGGAACTAGACCCACACATAAGGCTGCTGTTTAATCTTAGCCTTACTACAGGATACGTACCCAAAGAATGGCGTACGGCAACTGTGGTCCCACTCCACAAAAAATTACCGCCCCATAAGCTTGACTAGCCTTGTCTGCAAAGCTATGGAGAGGATCATAATGGAACTCATAAATAAAGACATTGGGGACCTACAGATACTGGATCCTACCCAATTTGGCTTTGTCAAGGGCAGATCCTGCCACTTGAACTTTTCAAACAGTCAGTAAGGCCATTGATGAGGGTAAGGCAGTTCACACAGCCTACCTTGACCTAGCAAAAGCGTCGACACAATAGCATCATAGAAAAGCTCACCAGCAAATGTAAACCCATATGTCACAAGATGGGTTGCAAACTGGCTCAAGGACAGAACACACAGGGTTAGAGTTGCTGGTGCCATGTCAGACTCTAAGTCAGTCCTGGGCCCCTCTTGTTCGGCATTTATTTTTCTGAAGTGCAGGCAAACATAGGGGATTGTGGTTGACAAAATTTGCAGATGACTGCAAACTGGGCACCATAATTGACACTCCATCAGACACAGACATCCTCCAGAGAGGTCTCATAGAAATAGATAACTGGTGCCAGAGCCATGGCCTTAAGCTAAATGCCAAAAAATGTATAGTCATACCCTTTGGGAAAAACAAGGTAACCCCTAATTACCACATAGGTGGTAATCCATTAAACACGGAAGAAGTTATCAGGGACCTGGGGACCCAAGTTGACAGTAACCTCTCTTTTGACACTCACATTGCCAAACTGGTTAGGAAGACCGTCTACATTGCCCACCTTATCATGAAGGGATTCACATCCAGATCAGGAGAGGTCATTGTACCCCTGTACTCTTCACTTATCAGACCAATGATTGAGTACAACACCCCATTCGGAATGTACCTTACCCGACACCTGCAGCAGTTGGAAAGACCCCAAAAGTTCCTCACCAAAAGGATAAAGGGGCTCAAACATATGTCATACGATGCCCGACTGAAGACACTCCAGCTCTATTCAGTCTCAGAGGTGGTCTGTGCCTGACATACAAGGCCATGTCCAACTCGGAATTAATGGACATGCTCCACCTCAAAAAATCCAAATCCACCAGAGCCACGAGAGCAAGAGACTTAAACCTCAACACGGATATAAATAGGACGTGCTGGAGGGACAGATTCATCACCCAGAGACTCCCTACACTATGGAACAGAATCCCAGTCCATGTGAGGCAGAGCCCTCCACTGACTGTGTTCAAGAGAAATCTTGACGAGTGGATGGGAGATCGAATCATCTCTGTGTCACTGCTGGACAGAGGCACAGCAAACTAATGGGTATAGTATTCTCATCCTAAGGGGTGGTGAAAGCCACACACACTCTGGCTAGGCTTATAAATGCCCTATGGCAGATAGCCTAGTATGAACCTATGAACCTATAACTGAGAAATATATAATTGCCAGGAAGCACACCATTAAAGTGCTAACTTGAACAGAGTGTTTGAATGTATTTGTTTCCACTAAAAGGTGTTACAGCATTTGAGGTTTCAAAACCCTTTATGCATGTAAATGTAACCACTGTGTTGAATTATCTTCATTTCATCTGTAAGCCAGTTCTACCTGTTATACATTGAATTTGTACACATTCGTTGTAGGCACACATAGCTAGATTCAAACACCTGCTTATCTAAATCCACATTTTCTAGAGCTGTGCATTAAGTTGTGACTCCACAAAATAAATCTTAGTACAGTTGCAGAAAGCACACATTTCGGGTGATATTTTGAGTGGGTTACATGAAAGCATGTCTCTTCACTTAAAATGGATTACAACACTTGATAGATCAAAAGCCTCAATCTGTGTAAATGTTACTGTTGTAGAATTGTTCATATTTCATCTGTTCTGTAAACTAGTCATAGCTGTTATACACACACACACACACACACAGTCTTGGATTCAAACACCTCTGTGCCTCACTCTACTTTTTATAGACATGTGCAATAACTGCTGATATCACAGAGGAAGTCACGTCACAGTTGTCAGAAAGCACACACGTGAAGCATCAATCATTTTGTTGGAGTGCATGTGACCCCTTTAAAAGTGAGTGCAACACTCGGGAGATCAAAAGCCTCCACCTGTGTAAATGTTGCCATGTAGAATTGTACATATCACACCTGCTGATTTAAACCGGTGATGCCTGTTACCACTTGCTTTTCTACACACACACACTTCACTGTACATTCTTTACATTTGTTGATGAGATATATATGTTCAGTACTGATGCTATGTACTTGTTACACAAGTGAAATTCATGCCAGGATAAATGTTAAACAATGTTGTTAAGGTGAAGTTACTAAGGGACTTAGACTGTCACATGTCTAGAAAGTCACATGTGAAGGAATTTAAGGGTGGTGCCAAAGTTACTGTTAACAGGAACTGAACAGGATGTTATTAGGTGATGGTAACAGCTGTCATGTAGTGGAGTGCCACCTATGCATTCCTGAGTGTTAATCTGCAGATCGCTATACGATTCCTTATTGCAAGTTAGTCTTGTGTTTATGCATACATCACTAAAATTTCAGTGCTATATGTATACAATGTGCAGGATAACAGGAAGCATACATGCAACTGATATTAGTATTGCAGTAATCATTAGTGGTCTACAGTTATCTTTGTAATTGTACATAAGTACAGTGGAACACATTATGACACTGGGAAGGAATATGTGTGAAAATCCCAGTCCTCACATTGGTTATGCAATAAGTCAGTGAAGCATATAGAAATGACAAAACTCACAGTCAAGACTACAGTGTCAATCAGAATGCTTTCTAAAGCACACTGCTGCCATGCTTAGGTATGGGACTGATGGCAAAGTGCACGAGCAATTAATTTTGAGATTTTACCATAAGAAGAGAAGTGAAATTTCTGAACAGTCGTGTCAGACCACTGATAGTGTGCTGTGGCATAAATCGCAAAAGGAATAGTGTGCTTTTGTTTTAACTGACCATCTCCTCAACAATTCATTTCAAGGTGAAGATCCTTCCTTCTACCTCTCTACAAAATAAACTCAAACCAAAGTACATCAGAACCTATCCTCACAAACACTCTAAGAACAACTTCCTCCTAAACCTACTCTGCTCTGGTGACATTCACCCTAATCCCGGGCCATCCACTTACTCTACCACACTAGGTAGTAGTGTATCTTTCCATACTCTTAATATCTCCTCCTCCTCAATCCAGCATACCATCCTTTCTACCTTGTCTAACAACCTTAACCCCCCCACCTTCCAAACAGTTAACAATAATCTCACTCAATATATCAAGTGTCTCAAACAAAATAAATCAGCTTCATTCCCTAATTTCCCTTCATACCCCTGACATTCTCAACTTGTCATAAAAGTGGCTGAAACCACATACCTCTGACTTAGAAATCCTTCCCCCAGGCTATAATATCTTCAGACTCGATCATCAGTCTAAACAAAGGAGGTGGCATAACCATTCTTTACTCAGAACAACTTTCACTCTACCCTTTTCTCACACCCCCACCAAACTATGACCCTGCTGAAAACCTCTTAGTTAATTGCAAGCTTAATAAACATAAGAACCTCACTATTGCTGCCATCTATATCCCCCCTGGAAATAACATACCTATCCTGGAACAATTTCTCTCCTGGATATCTGAAAACATCACCTATGAGACTATTATCCTTGGTGATGTTAATATCGACTGGACAGCTATAAGCTCTTCTCCCCCTCTTAGCAGCATCAACTTCTACAACTTCTCACAATTCATTACATCCCCAACTTGCTATAATAAAAAAAAATAAAACTGTCTCTACCCTCAACTGGATTCTCACCACTAATCCAAATTTTTACCACAACTCCAGTACCTTTGCAAACTCTCTCAGTGACCACCTTCCCACCCTAGTTCACAGAACTTCTCCTCAGATCCATAGACAACACCTCTACAAAGACTGTCGTAATCTCTCTACCTTCAATCCTGACACTTTCAATAATCCACTCTCCTCCTTCAACTGGTCCTTCTTATATGACCTCCCCCTAGATGATGCCATCTCCATATTCAATGAAATTTTCCTTAATACCTTAAATATGCTTGCCCTCATCAGAAAAATAAGATTCAAATGTCACTTCTCCCCCTGGTTAATGCCATCCACTTGTAACCTCATGTCACAAAGGGACAAAGCCTGGCAGAACTGGAAAAAATCAAATCAACCTACCCACCTTCAAAAATAAAGAGAGTGTAGAAACCTCACTAAAAACAAATAGACGAGGACAAAAGGCAATACTACAGTAAACCTCTCAATAATCCCAACTCTAATCCCAAACTTTCTGGAACACTATTAATAGGCTCCTCCACCCAGGTAAACCCACTACACCCAATCCCTCTCCTGATAGTTCTGACCTCGATACTGCCTCATTACTTAACACCTTCTTCATCAGCTCAATAAAGAATCTTACTAAAAATAAACACTCAAAATCTTCCTTATCTGAACCCAATGCTACCACAACTACCCAAACCTTCTCTCTTAAACCCGCTCCCACTACCTACATCAGATCTCTACTCTCTAAACTGAAACCTTGCTCTCCCTCTATTGATAACCCTACCCCCATATTTCCTCAAAATTGCTGCAAATTCTATTGTTTACCCTATCTCCATTCTCATAAACAGCTCCATCCAAGAAAGCACTGAGCCAAAAAGGAAGAAATTCTATGGTATCCCTCTTCATAAGGGTGGTACCTCTACAGACCCCTCCAACTATCGTCCCATCGCTATCCTATCTCCCCTCTCTAAAATAATAGAAACATTTATCCATAAACAAATAATGGAACATCTCTTACAAGAAAGCCTCCTAACCCCCACACAACATGGCTTTCGCTCCCATCACAGTACTGCCACTGCTCTCATTAACTTCACTCAGATCATTGCCAAAGCTCGAGATGACAATACATTGGTCTCCTCTCTTCCTTGATTTATCAAAAGCTTTTGACACTGTTCCTCATAACCTGCTACTATCAAAACTTAATGGCCTTAATCTCTTTCAAACTACCATTCTCTGGTTTTCTAGCTATCTCTCTGATAGATTTCAGTCTGTCAGATGGCTATCTGCATCCTCTAAATTCCTTCCTGTACATACAGGGGTACCCCAAGGCTCCATACTTGGGCCCCTTCTATTTAACACCTTCACAAATAACTTCTACACATCATGGCTCCACTCTTCTCTAATCCAATATGCTGATGACTCTATCATCATATCTCGCTCCGATAATCTTCCCCACCTTCTATCCATTACTCAAGACTCTCTTCGATCTGTTGAAAAATGGCTCACTGATAACAAGCTCCTACTTAATCCAAAAAAAAAAAAAAACTTCTTTTTCTCCCTGAAACCCTACAACACTGCAAAAACTCCTCCTTAGTCATGTCACTCAACAATACCACAATCTCAGTAGAAACCCATACCAAACTCCTTGGAGTGGTTATTGATGATAATCAACTTAAATATGACACTCATATTCTACAAACTATCAAAAAAACCATCAATAATGTGGACTGTTATATAGAAATAAGAAATACCTGATGAAAGATACAAAAAGCTCCCTCGCCCAGGCCTTTCTCCTGACTACTCTATTCTATGCTGCACCTATTCTCACTAATCTGCAATCCAACCTCATGAACAACCTCAAAGCCACTTACAATAAAATTGCCAGGTTCGCTGCCAATTTACCCTACAGATCTCATCACTGCACTGCCTTAACAAATCTTTCATGGTCAGAAGCTCGTAATCAACTTCTATTTCCCCAACTCCACCTCACACACTCAGTCCTAATAAATCCCACCTGCTGCCTTGCTCTCTCTTCCTTAATCTTCCCTTACACTCCCAAACACTATCTGTGCAGCTCAGTCCAAAATCTCCTTGAAGTACATAAACCTACAAAACAAACTGGTAAACTTCATTATAGTCATTCTGTTTCAAACACCTGGAATAAACTTCCCCTGGACCTCAGATCTATCATTAACAGCTTTATTTTCAAAAAAATCCCTAAAAGACCACATGTTAAATGAGTGGGCCTGCCCCTGTCCTACCCCCACCTGACCTTTTACTCCCTAAATTCCCCTCTCCCCCTGTTTCTGTATTTTACCGACTGCATCCCAACATGTATAAGGATATAATTACATCAGTTTCGTGTACAAGGGAAATTTAACTAGTACATGTAAGTGCTAGACCACTCTTGCAATTATTGTGAACCAAGCTCGGTTGCTCATGCTACTGTTTAAATCTCTGCAAAATAATCTGGATTTTTGATTTACTTAAGAACTGTATTTTCTGTACTGGCTGTTTTTAATTGTATTTTGTACTTGCTAGATAAACTCTGTACTTGAAAACGTTGCTGTGCTTTACTGTGAATAAGTGGGAATTGTATAAATGTTTTCTTTATTTGCTTGTCTGGAGCTTTTCTCCTCAGGTCTCTGCTGAAAAAGAGCTTCTTGCCCAGTCAGATTAACCCGGTCAACAAATGTCAAATAAATAAATAAATAAATGTGAGCCCGAATGGAGAGGACAAGATCACACTTACTGCACACGAGGAGGTGCATACCCAAGCATACTTTATGAAGCTTTACGCATGATCATTATGTTTTTAAAGTTGGTTTGTTGTGCTGTATGTATTGAAATAGCAGTGCAAGTTGAAAGTTGTGTTTTCTCATTTCTTTGCACCTGTACTTTTTATTCCACAGCATGCCTGCAGAAATATGCCATAAATGTCATTACTGAGGCGAACACACTAGGAGACATATGTAACATCAGCAGAGTTATTATCCAGTGTGTACAATTATATTGCAACATTACCATAATAAAATGCATGTGTAGATAGAAGGAGTAGGGTACATCAAGATGTAAAAAAATAAATGATCACATGTATTATGCCACATGTATATAGGTATACTAACCCTAATGTGGATTCAAACCCTGCACCTGTTGAGTTGTCATTTAGTACATACTTAATTAACATGGGGAGCCTTTCAGGTAGTTACAGATAAAGTACTTTTCTGCATTCATTAATGTCCAGTAGGTTACTTGTGGAACACCGATGGCACTCTTGTTTATGTAACTGATAGCTAAGGCTTTGCGCATGTGGAATAAAATTTAGATTTTTTGCCATAGGATGGGAACTGCCATTCCCTAAAGGGTATAAATGACTGGTAACTACACAAAATGCTAAATGTCATACAAAGGATTAAGCCAAAAATAAATAAATAATCTTGATGAAATGCACTGTACTGTCTACAAGTAAAACGTGTCCAGTAGTGATCACTACTTTTACTTAACATCTTCACAGGATTTGAACAGTGCACCTGTGGCACTACAGTAGAACCATGACATCAGGGACATGTTGCTCCAAGTAAACAGTTGCACAAAATGCAGAAAATTGAGTACACATGCGGAGCAGCACTTCTGAAATGTGCAGTTACGTTGCAGTATAGACATGGTCTCAGTCTGTTCTTATTTTTATTTACACAGTATAATTATGTGACTGGGATTAAGGAAATGTGCTGATGATAATGAATGGGAAGGTAGAAAGAACTTTCTGAAAGGAAGACTATCTTTCTTAAGGAAAGTCTTTAAGGTTGTCATAAATATAGGCGGTAGATATGATGTGGTCTGCTGCGTCTGGATGCAACCTGTGGGACTTGGGATCTGACACTGGCTGATTCTAAAGCCTTTAGCTCGTCTTGGCTTGGTCACCCTTAGCTATAACTCTCTGTTTCTCCATCAACTCTCCAGATCTAGTGGCACATTATTTGTGGTCTGCAGCTTGGTCCTTGGCTCTGCTTGGTGTTTTGGGGTTTTTTTGAGATTCTAGTAAGGGGTGGTGAGATTTCTTTTCCCCTACTCTTTATTTTAGTGCTAAGCCCTTTCAAGTTAGTTTTAGATAGATTTCTAGGTAGTGTGAGGTAATCTACTAAGTTGAGTAGCTAGATCCTTTTTCCACTGTATCCTTCCCACCCTTTTTCCCTGTTGTAGAATTTACTGTGTGTGTGTGTGTGTGTGTGTGTGTGTGTGTGTGTGTGTGTGTGTGTGTGTGTGTGTGTGTGTGTGTGTGTGTGTGTGTGTGTGTGTGTGTGTGTGTGTGTGTGTGTGTGTGTGTGTGTGTGTGTGTGTGTGTGTGTTGTAGTATTGCTTTGGACAAGAGGTTTAAAAAGTGCATTTCTTGTAGGCACAAACTGCCCTCACAGGATGCATACCTCAAATGTGTTTATTGCCTTGGTCAGGAGCATTTAGATTTCGGTTGTTCTATATGTGAGAGCTTTGGCTCTCATCCTCTTAACAAGCGCAAGGCCAAACTTGTCCTTTAGGGGCTTTTGCCATACAGCTCTTCTACTTCTGATTCTGCTTTTAAGGTTTCTCTCCCAAATCCCAAGACTGGACCCAAGAAGCCTCAGCCATGACATTCCAGGTACTCCAGGAGGGAGCCCAAAAGGTCTTCCTAGGCTTTCACTTCAGGGATGGCTCCACTGGGTTCGCTGTGTAGATCCCTTGTCTTTCAGCTTCCCCAGGTACTTTGGCCCTGGCTTTGTCTCAGATATCTCTGAGTTGATCACCTTCAGCACTGAAAGCTTCTCGGAAAAGTTCTCCAGCTCAGAGCATCCCCAGTCCTTTTCTGGTAAAAACAGTACCTTTGAGCAGGGTAGTGTCTCCCTTTTCTCTTTGTACTCCTCCTCCTCAGTTCCCAGAGTCCTCCCCATCTCCACATCATTTGCGAGCTTCTCTGGCTTGTATCCAACATCTGGGGTCCTCTTCACATAGACCCTCAAAGCCATCCCCGGTGGCTTCAGCTGTCTGGACGTCTAGGCCAGTGGGTAGCATTAAACTGATTTGACGTAGCCTCCAGTCTTTTTTGCAGGCACATGTGCAATTAGGGCTTATCCCCTTGGGTCCTACTCAGACTCAAGGACCCTCTACTCCATCCTTCAGATTTCCTCTGTTGAGTCCAAGGTCTTTAGGGCCAATTGTGTTTCCATCCTCCAGTTTGACTCTGGCAGCCTGGTGGTCTTCAGATACATTCTGTTCCTTGGTTGCTTCAACCCCAACTTGTTCAGAGCCATTGGCACCTCTGAGCTGAGGTGTTGACACTGGAGTTTCTGAGTCAGGTTCAACAGTTTCTGCGTTGGGATCATCACTCCCTCTCAGAGCTTTGGCCTTAGCTAGCTTGGCTCTGATCTCACTGTCAGGTCTAGGAGCACCCCTTTCAGGTTCAGGTTGTTTTTGGTGCCTTTGAGTTCAAGGAGCCTCTGATCTGAGAAGCCCACTTTGGCCTCTATCCTTGACATTGTGGAGAGGATGTTATCTGCTAGAGAGAGTGATCAGATGTCTCCAGCCAGCACCACTTCCCAATTTTTGTCCGTTCCTCTGACCAGTTATCAGGCTGCTTCCAGACAGCATGTGTCACCCAGCCTCCAGGCTGCCCCCTTTGAAGGGTTACCCCATTCTTCCCCTCTTCTCCAGTTTTGTCAGAATGGTATATTTCAATGAAGAGAAAGTGCAGGAGAAAGCACTTGGAATCTTGGGAGAAATGTCTCACTGACATTATTGACCTAGAGAAAGGAGAGGGTTCCCCCATGTCCCCATGTGATGACACCTCTTTTGGTAATTTATTGGAGCTGCTTCACCAGTGCAGGGCTGGAAAACAGAAGCTCGATCTATGAAGGAGTCAGTTTTTCTGCAGGCCTTTGGCATAGGCCCATACACACCTTGGGTGGTTCCCCCTCCAGATGCCCTAATAGATCTGGCATCCCAGAGGGCATGGAAGGAGCCCAACACAGTATAACCAATCCCTCAGAAACCGGACAATGTCCCATCAAAGAGAGGCCTCATTGGAACAAGGGTCCAGTTGTCAATGCCATTGTGGTGGTGTCAGTCACCAAGAAGAAGATTTCTGAAGAGAGCTCTTCGATTCACCCCAGAACAGTGAGTCCTGAGAGCTGGATCAATTAGGGAAGCAATCATATGCTTCATCCACCTTTACCTTGAGGGCACTTAATTACTTTTTGCACTTGACAAGGCTTCAGTGAGATCAGAAGTGTCAAGTAACCTCAAGACAAAGCAAGTCTCTGGATAACCAGAAGACGCTGGAGACTCTTGTCCACCTTGACTTCCATCTCCATCATTCTATGAGACCCATTTTGAATGCTGCTGGTGGATCATCCAGAACGGCAGGTTCCAGTATTACATTGAGGCACCATGCCTGGTTGCAGCTGTGTAACTTTGTGGACTACTTAAAAGCATCCTTCATCAATGTCCCTTTTGATGGGTTCTCTTTGTTTGGACCCTACGTTAAGGACACATTGACAAGGAGCAAACAAGATGGGAAGACACAGTCCACCATCAAGTTCACTTTTCCATCCTCCAGAGATCCTTCTTTAAGAATTAGAAAGGGGGTAAGTGACTCTTCTTCAGGAATTGTCAGTTCTCTTCCCAGGATACTCCTTCAGAAGGTTCCTCATGAGGGTGGGGACAATCATAACAGACACTACTGTAGGGGCAGAAACAGTCTGCAAAATCAGGGCTTTTTCTGGCGAGCCCTTTCAGCAGTCCTGAAGAGTTGCCTGACTACTTACCTCTGGAGGCAGTCAGGGGTCATCTAGTTTTCCATCACAAAACTTGAGAAGCCATCACCTTAGATTCCTGGGCATTGAAAGTCATATCCATAGGTTATGTTATTCCCTTTACAGAATTTTCAAAAGGTCTCCCAAAATGTTTTCCTGATGTTCCATACCATCAGAGAAGCTTTGCAGTGGCACAGATCCAAAAGCTGCTCACATATTGAGTCATCCAAGAGGTCCCACCAGACCAGGTAGGATTTGGTGTCTATTTCAAATTCTTTTTAGTACCAAAGAATACAAAGAACCTCAGAGAAATCTTGGACCTGGGCAAGCTGAACCAGTTCATCAAAAAGACCAAATTCTGGATGGTCACAGTTCAGTCCATATTGCCTCATCTGAGGAAGGATAATTGGATGTGCTGTATAGACCTCAAGGACCCCTACCATCACATAAAGATGGATCAACATTCTCGGAGGTTCCTTCAATTCTGTCCTGGAATCAATCACTATCAGTTCAGGGCCCTGCCATCTGATCTCACCTCAGCCCCTGGGTGTTTACCAAGTGCAAGGCAGTGGTTACAGCCTGGTTCCAAGTTCCAACTGTAGGGATTTCAGCTGTTCCCGTACTTGGAAAATTGTTTCCTTATCACCTGCACAAAGTCTCAGCCGGGGATTCCTTGCTGCAACTATGTGACTACTTGAGCATCACAGTCAGTTCCTCCAAACTAAGCCTTCAGTCTGTAGAAGTCCTAGAGTTCATAGGGAGTCAACGTACTGAAATAATTTCACTTTAGGACTACATAGGATGTTGTTTGAAAGATTTCAAGGTATATATTCTTCCATACAACTGCTCATTCTTAGTATGCAGATAAATATTTGCAATGAGTGTTGTCTACCTGCATTGTTTCAATATATTATATTCAAGTAATGTGAAATGGACTTCGTTTGGTCAGGCAACACATACATTTATGTGTACAGACTTTATTACTATTGAAACATTCTTAAAGGTTTACATTGTCACTGAATGAATGCAATAGTTTTTTTGTTACATTGTACAAATTGTTTTATCTGCTTATGATGTTTTTTCACTCCTTGGTAGGTGTACATTCCTGAATGTGTTCTTTTTTGTCTTTTGCATTTTACCTTTTTGGAGTAGGGAGATGCATGAAGAGTATTTCATTGCTGTTTGTGTGGGCATCCTTTATACCTGTGTTTAATATGTAAGGTTTTGATCTTGCAGTGTTGCTTAGACTTGTTTCTATTGTGATGCTCACTGACTGCCTAAGATGAATATTTTTCAATAAATGTAAAACACACACAAATTTGTATGTTACATTGTTGTGATATCCATTTTTTCTTCCATCACAACAGGGATATGGCTTTCAAATCCAAACGTAAGACCTCATGGAGACCTCCTTTCACTGTTAGAGGAAAAGCTGTGGCATGGTAGCAGAGGGCTACTGGTGGTGAGTCATCTAGCAAACCACCATTCACTGACATTGAGGAGTCCCTATCAAATATCACAGATCCAGACAGCTCAGAAAAGTTTCATAGTGTGGTGCAGAATGTGGGGAGCAGAGGTAGAGCAGACCCAGGCTATTTCCACTATTGATGCCCAAGGTATGCCATTCAGATAAGCTATGTCCACCTTTGTAACTGATATTTATTTGTATGCTTATAGTACATCTATAAAGTATTTATATTTAGGTACATCTGGTATGGAGGTACAATGACCACTTGCACATGGTATTGGCATAATTACATATTTTACTTATCTTTACTACTCACTGAAATTATAGCATTAAAAGGTGTGGTTGATGTTTTTTGGTATAGGTATTGTTTACATATATATATATATATATATATATATATATATATAGGTTCCCTATTATATGATCAAAGACACTGGTCTTCGAACGCCTAATAGTCGAGCCAAAACATCGCAAGCACTAAACCGCAAATGGCCACGTATGCAAATTTTTTCCTAGGGAAAAAATTCAGTTGGCCATTCTCAAGGTTTGCTATGTTCCCCAACGCTGAGCGATCTCGGAGTTGGTATATTTAGTTGGGGGGTAGGAGTGGGGGGTGAAGCCCCCCAATTGATTAGGATTGGAAAGTGTGTTTCATTTGTTTACGGCCTCGCAAATATTTTCTCTAGGATAAAAATCACGGATGTGGCCTTTCGCAGTTATGTGTTTTTGATGTTTTTGGTTCGACTATTATACATTCGAAGAACAGTGTCTTCGATCGCGTAATATAGACCTATATATATATATATATATATATATATATATATATATATATATATATATAGGTGAAAGCACTGTTGGCCTCAATATGGGGCTGCAGTGGGTATTTCAGACAGAGGGAGTGTAGTTCCCACATCACCTCCCCACAATATGAGCACAGGTAGTATGGCTACTCATACCCATGACACAGAACCATCCAAGAGTGGACAGTTTGATGGGTAAACTGTTCATTGGGGTAGTGTGGTAATCCAAGTTGTAGACCTGACAGAATCTCCCACTAGCCATCATGAGAGAGAGGTACCACATGGGGTATCAGTAGAGATGCTTTGAGATTGTCTGCCTACTGACCTCCCCCTGAGGTTGCTGTGTCAGTAACTCCCACCCAACGTATGGTCAGAGCTATTGTGAAGGCACAGGCAAGTTCCTACAGGGTCTTGGAAGAGGCCATAGGACTACTGCTTGTCATATATTCTGACATTCAAGACTGCATGAACCATGTATGTGACTCCTTGGACAGCATGAGTGACACACTGGACCATGCACTGTTTTGGATCATCTCTTGGGGAGCATGGCCATGAATGTGCCACATCCCACTCCTGTAGTGGTAATACTTCTACTGCTACATCAATGGTGGCTGTGCCTGCACTCAGATCATGTGTTGTGGCTGTGGTCATGATGACTGCTCATCCAACATACATCCTTCATGTTCAAGTAGCACTCCTCCTTCTAGCCAGGATCCTGGATTATAGTGCAGCTCCTGGCAGAGGTAGCTCACATGGTAGGGGGTGTCCATGATGTACTTGATCCTTTACCATGCATGGCTGTCACCTGCCCAAGATGCTAGAATGTAGTGCTGTCACAAATACTGTGGCTGTGTCCCTGTAAACACACACAGATCACACTTCATATTTAGCCTGATACCTCACGCATATGCAGACACACAGAATTCAAAATGGAATTAGTCACATCTCGAGATACAGGCCATGATAGTGCATGCTTTATAATTAACCCATCCCTTACACTCACATATGTCCTTTGTGTAGGACGTACCCTCCCCCACTGTGCAAATGACGATGACTGCTCCCTTCCCTTTGCACAATCTGTAACTTAGGGTTGCCTCTGTCTGATGCTCTGAGTGGCCAGCCAGTGCATGGTTAATTGATTGGGATATGTAATAATTTTTTTAATTTTTGTGCAGACTACTTTAGTTCTACTAGTAGTTTTAGTAGTAGCAGCAGTAATACTATTTACATACGATAGCTTGCTCACACACTTGTGTAGATGGTGCCGGGAATGCCGTGCCCTATGGAGAGGTGTTTCAACTGGGCTACTTATATATGCTGCACATAAGCAACAGGCAATGCATGTATTAGCAAAAATGGATTTTCGTATTTTTAAACGGCAAATTGCAATTTTGTGTCTTAATTTATGCTTTATGTTCTGTAGTCAAAGATGTATAGAATATGTTGCTCACCCACCTGTGCAAATGATGCTGACATTGCCTTGTCATCTGGAGAGATGTTTGACATGGGCTGATTATGCATGATGTACAAAGTGACCATAAAATGCATAGTTAAGCAAAAGTTTCTGTTTTGTTTACTGCACTATCTTTGGTGTCTGTCTTTGCTAGGTATATCATTCAGTGTTAGGATATTCCTTTGTAGGTATCAGTGACTTTTACGCTGTTTACTTCTCTTTATGCGTTGTGCTATCATGACAGGTTGGTCACACATCTTTGTTGCTGCTTCTGAAAATGTCCTAGACTGGGGTTGCTTATGTCTAATGCTTACAGAAGCCAGCATAGGTAAGCAAAGACTGCTTTGTTTGTGCACATCAGTGTTATATTTTGTTTCTGCTGAATTTGAATGTTTTTCAAATGCTGATGTATCTTTGCACAGTTCACTGTCTCTCAGCCAGTGCCATAGCATATTGTGCCCCCCTCTGTCTGCCATAATCATCTCCTGCTGCTGGTTCGTTATCTGACCCCTCATCTGTGTCAGCTACTGCTGCCTGTGGTGCTGGGAACTGTAGTCCTTGTACTAGGGCACCTTGCTGCAGTTGTTTTGTAAATATATTATGTAAGGTGGTATGCACAGTAAGTATTTTGGCAGGGTTATATTACTGGTCACCTCCAGATGTATCCAGACAGCTGAACTGTGACTTGAGTAACCAAATGCCCATTCTATATTTCTAGTCTGTGCATGTGTAGTGTTGAAACCTTGCTTAGTGGGGTCATGTGGCTTTCTCATTGGAGTCCTGAGCCATGGTTCTAGAGCAATGCCCTGAAACCCCAGTAGATGCCCCCATGGAAACTGCTGGGTTGGCTGCATACATTGTATATGATACCTTGTGTATAACACAACACCTGGTAGTTGATGGAGGAATAACTTTTTCTGTTCACATACCTCCTTCCCAGTTCACCAGGTTAGGCCTTCATTTCTATGTGGGTGTATTCTCTGACTCCCAGTACCTCAGGGAATTGGGCTATGGCATAGATATCTTGCATGGTATTGGCTGTCTCCTTTGGAGTACGTGGAAACTAGATATGCTCTCTTACATATTGAAGTATTGCATTGAGAAACTGATAAGTATTCTTGAGGTTGACACCTGTGAAACCTCCACTATATCCTCTATAGATTGCTGAAATGTCCCTGTAGCTAAAATAGATAAAGCTACACATACCTTACTATCCACTTGGATGGGTTCTCTGATTCCACCTGTTTCCTGTACAGTATCACCATCCGCCCTGTAGCAGTCCACTATTTCTTTTTTATATAGTCCATTGCAGGTCAAACATTGTCTAAAAACCCTACATCTTTCTGACTGATATCTGGCAACAGCAGCAGCTTCTATAAGATCCTCTAACAGATAAAGGTTTACAATGTCTGCAGCAGCCCCTAAACTTTTTAAAAGTTGGATTTTATTTTTTATGTTGGAATTCAGAACTAAAGGGAGTATACCATTTTGACATTGTACATTTCTGAATTGCTCTGCCATTTTTTTGTGCTTTATTAGCTTACAGCAGAACTCATTGTACATTCATTTGCAAATTCTTCTGCTTCCTCTTGTTTTGCAGACAGTCATGACATGTACTGCTGTTCCTCTATCACAAAATCTCTGCTTGTCACTGCTCATTTTGCACACTGTCTTAGAGGCATGTAGGCATTCATGAATCCCAGCTCATGTCTAAAAACAACTCCATTTCTTTTTTCTGCATATTATTTTGCTGCATGTCTTAATATAGTTAACCTAGAATATAGTTAAGCTGATGGTGTCAATTTTCATTCAATCTTCAACCTATGGGTTCAGATCCAATCCCTCAGATCTGACTCTACCATTACAATAGCTCATGGTAACAAAAAAACTCTTGAGCGTCTCCCTTGCCCATAATCTATCCTTCCTAAGTACCCCAGATCTCATTTCCTACTATTCGCGTTAGTCCTGGTGACCAGTTGCTTTCGAGCATATAAGTGAATTTAATTGAATTTAAAACTTCCTTTCTCCTTTAAATATTTTTTCTGCGTGTTCTATGTTTATCTTTAAAGCATGGCTTCTGTCCCTTACCTAGTGACTGATTTCTTGCTGTTATCGCCCCCTTCCTTTTCCTTTTTGTACAATAGTACCTCTGAATACTATTGCTAGTGTTCTTTCCCTTTGCATTTGGTATCCCCCTTTCTTTTTCAGTATGGCAGATAGAGGAAAAAGGGCCAGCTGGCTTCAAATGGATCCATCCACTTATTTCGATCAGACTTAGAACAAGACCAAATCTTCACCGGGTCAGACACCCATTGATTTCATATCAAGCCTACCTGTTTTACCAGGGACCCAATACTCACCTTCAGTAGACCTGTTCCCATTGAGAGTGCCTTCTCTCTTCCTGAAGAGGCCTAAGTCTTCCTCTCTGATGTCTACCCATTCTTCTAGGAGTTTGATCAAAGAGATGTGGAGAGACTGGTGAGAGAGATTATTTGGGCACAAAGTATGCCAGGGGTTTCCTCAGCTCCTATCCCTTCAGGTCAGGTGTTCCTTACATCAACTACCCCTCCTTTACATCCTTCTCTGGCTTCTTTCAAAACTTCATAGTTCTTGAATCTGAGCCACCCGGCTCCATCTGCCTCAGATCAAAAGATGACTTTATCATCGGATCTGTTGTTTGTTCTGAGTTCTTTGGTTCAGTCAGAGCCAGAGACCTCTCAGAGCCATAGCTGCCTAATCAGCTCCGAGGTGTTGGGATTGGCTCCAAAGTTTTTGGAGCCATTCCAGCACCTAGGGGCTTTGGCTCAGGTGAAGTCAGCTCTGGCTTCTGCCTCTGGAGGATTTTCCATGGAGCAGGGAGGGACTAGGATCCAAAGGCTCACCCTTTTGGATCCAGAGTCCTGTCCCTATCAGGAGAGGTCAGCCTTTGAGGTTTTGGAGAGAGCCATGTCTGTTTCAGCAACTCAGACAGTCCCTATCTCTTTGGATCCTCATCCCCCAACTCTGTCATTTCTGCATACAGTCTCAACCTTTTTCTTCACAGGGACGGTGACTCGTCGGTGAGTATCGAAACCCAAGACTTCCCAGCAGGGCATTCCTATTTCTTCTGATACCTCCCCAGAGCATCCCACTGAGGAGGTCCCTAAGAAGAAGTTGTGCAAGAGGAAGCGCTTGGATTCCCCGGAGGAATCTCTCACTGAAGACACAGACTTTGATAAGTGCGAAGGGTCCCCAAGGTCACCTCCTGATGATGTCCCCTTTGGAGACATACAGGAAATTATAAAACAGAGAGGTGATTGGAAGCCCAAGAGTCCTTCATCTGAGGAGTCAGTGTACCTAGAGGCTTTTGGTACCCAACCGTCTACCTCCTGGGTGACTCCACCTGTCGGCAAGCTCATTGAGTTGATCTCTCGGTGGGCATGGAAGACTTCCAACACCACTGAGCCAATTCACCGGAGACCAGACAAAATTATTACCACTCCTGAAGACAAACATTTTTGGACAAAAGGTGTGCCTGTGGATGCCATGGTTGTGGCGGTGGCCATAAAGAAGGAACTAGCTGAGGAAAGTTTCTCTATCCATCCCCAAACAAGGATTCTCAGGTGATGGATAGATTTGGAAGTCATGTCTACACTTCAGCAACCTTCTACTTATAGTCCCTGAACTACCTGACACACATCACTATGTTACAGAGGAATCTGATTAAAAAAACTTTCAGATACCCTCTCAATATCTGTATCTGAGGAAGTACAGACCTCAATTACTTCCAGTTGGCTACCCTCCAGTCTATTGCTAACTCTTCCATGAGGCTCATTTCACATGGAGCTGAAGGAATAAGTAGAGCAATGGGTTCAGGCACTGCTGTCAGGAGGCATGCCTGGATGCACTTGTATGACTTTGTGGAGCTTTTCAAGTCTACATTCATCACTGCTCCATTTGATGGCATGTCCTTATTCAGCCCTAAAGTTAGACACATTGTCCAGGTGTGAGAAAGATGGGAAGACCCTATTTGCAGTGAGCATACGTTTCTCCACTCTGCAGAGATCCTTCTCCAGAAATAAGTGAAGCAGTGGGAAAATGTGGTTCAGAAAATCCCGAAGGTCATTTCAAGACATACGTGGCAGTAGTTCCCCCAGGGGCAGAGGGGGAACTCTAATGGTAGATGCCACCCTTGCAGCAGAGGAGGCCCACAGAACCAAGGGTCCAGAGATTCTTTCTTTGGCAAGCCCTTCCAGTGCTCCTGATGGAGGCCCAATTGCCCTACTCTTGAGGCAATCAAGTATTAACTGTCCCAGCACTGGAGAGCCTGGCTGCAAATAACATCAGACACCTGGGTGCAAAGGATCATTTCCAGAGGATGTATTATACAATTTTCCATTCCTTCTCCCCTTTGCAGAAAAATCCCTGATGTTCCACCCAGTTGGAGGGAGCAAGCAGCTGTTCAGGTGCAAATGCTGCTAGAAAAAGACAGTTACCAAAGAAGTGCCACTAAACTAGAAAGGATATGGAACTTACTCAAGATTCTTTTTAGTGCCAAAGAAAACAGGGGACTGGAGACCAATCTTGGATCTCAGCAACTTGAACAAATCAGTTTGACGAAACAAGTTCCAGATAGTCACAGTTCAGTCCAGTCTTTTTTTTCTGGAAAAGGACGGCGGGATGTATTTGACAGACCTTCAGGATGTGTATTATCACATAAAAATTAACAAATGATCAAGGAAGAACTTAAGCTTCCAGCTGCAAGCCAGTCACTATCAGTTCAGAGCACTGCCCTTTGGTCTCACCACAGCCCCAGGGTGTTTACCAAGTGCATAGCAGTAGTGGCAGCTCACCTGAGATTGCATGGATTTCAGATGTTTCTGTATTTAGACGACTGGCTCATTTCTGCCCCAACCAGGCATCAACTATTAAAGGCAAGAGACAACATTCTCCAGACATGTTTACGTCTAAGAATAACTGTAAACTATGAGAAATCCTATCTAGAACCCACTCAAAGCTTAAACTTTATAGGAGCAATTCTCAAGACAAATCAAGGGTGTAGACAATCAGGTCACAAGTCACAAGAATAATAAGCAGCAAAAAAATCTCAGCTTGGTTAGTTCTTCAGGATTTAGGATTCATGGCAGCAGTAATAACACTAGTTCTGCTGGTCAGATTTCATATGAGAATTCTGCAATGGCTGTTATCACCACATTGGTCTGTTCTTCAACAATCAATGTATACTCAAAGATCACCAGTATTTGCAAAAATGATCTGAAATGGTGGATTCAAATGGATCAGATACTACAAAGTTGCCGGTTTGCTCTCCCCCAGCCCAAGGCTACAGTGACCACGTATGCTTTCCAGCTAGGGTGGGGAGGTTTGGACCAATCAATCCAAGGCACTTGGTCCCCCACAGAGGCCAACTTGCATATCAACGTCCTAGAGATGAGAGCAGTGCTTTTAACTTTGAGGCTTTCCAAGATGCTCTTCCCTTAGGAACAATTGCAGTTCAATCAGTCAACATGTCAGTAGTCTGGTATATCAATAAACAAGGAGGAACCAGATCCTACCCCTTGTGTCGAGAAGCTCTCAGATTGTGGCAATGGGTGATCTCACCCAACCGTTTTCTTATAGCAACGCATATTTTCCAGGAAGTCCATTGTAATAGCAGACAAGCTCAGCAGCTGCATTCTTTGGGTCTATATTATGTGAGCGAAGAATCTCTTCGGGAAAAAATTCACGTGGCCGTAAAATAAAAAACAAACTTTAAAACACTAGTCAAGAGGGGGGGCTTTGCCCCCCACACCCCCCCTAACTAAATATATCAACTCCGAGATTGCTCTACATTGAAGAAAAGGGCAATTCCTGATAATGGCGAACTGATTTTTTTCCTGAGGAAAAAATTTGAGGATGTGGCCATTCGTGGTTTACAGCGTTCGCTGTATATGTTTAGATTATTATGTGTTAGAAGAAGAGATTCTTCGATCACATAATATAGACCCTCATTCTTTTACTCCATGAATGGTCCCTCAATCAGACTGTCACAGGCCATTCCATCGATGGGGTCAGCCTTACTGTGATCTTTTTGCCTCTCCTTTAAACAACAAGTGCAGCAACTACTTTGCACTGATCCCCCCAAGTGGGGAGTCACCGAGGGATGCTCTTCTTCACAATTGGACCCCTGATCTCCTTTATGCCTTTCCCCCAACTTCATCAATCCCGAAATTTCTGCAGAAAGTGGTCAGGCTGAAGAACAAAATAATCCTCCTTGCACCATGTTGGCCTCAACAGATTTGTTTCCCCTTCCTCTGGCCTCACTTACTTCACCAACTGTGGATTCTGGATCCAACTCCAGACCACCTGTCTCACCCGATGGGCATGATTCACCCAGACATACCTAATCTCAGGCTGATGGCCTGGCTTCTCCAAGTCCACAACCAATGCTGTCCTCTCCAGTCCGACACATACTCCTGTCTGCTCATAAATCATCTATATAAGCTATATTCCAGTAAATGGAAAAGATTTGTTCACTGGGCATTATAAAGTAGAACTGATCCCTTCTCTGTTCCAATTGATGATATTCTTGATTTTTTGGCCCAACTTTTCAATAAAGGGTTAACTTCTTTGACTATCAAGTCCATTTGGCAGCAATATCCAATTTTCATTTTGGTTTTGAAGGTTCTTCAGTTGCTTCACATAAAAACTGCAAAGCATTTTTGAGAGGAACTCTCCTTTTTAGCCCCCATATAAAGATACTACTCCCCTTTGTGACCTAAATTTGTTGCTTCAGGCTATTCTACACCCCCCTTTCGAACCACCAGCAGCTAAGTGTGATCTTAAATTTCTTTCCTGGAAGACTATCTTCTTGGTAGCCATAACTTATGCAAGAAGAATTTTGCACATTCAAGCCTTATCATCCAAACCACCATATTTGATTTTTCACAAAGACAGATTATCTCTCCTTACTAATCCACCCTTTTTACCAAAGGTGGTATCAAAGACAAATATCAATCAGTCCATCAATTTACCCATATTTTTTTTCCAAAATTTGAGAACAAAGGTGAATACTTGTTACATTTATTAGATGTTCACAGACAATTGTATTTTTACCTTCACAGAACCAAAGATTTCAGGAAATCTGACCAATTATTTGTTTACTTCTCAGATGGTAAATTGGGTGAACCAGTCACCAAAGTAACTTTTTCCAGATGGTTTACCAATTGTATTACTTTTATTTATGATCATTTAGGTATGGCCTTGCCAAAATCACTACGAGTCCATTCTAGTAGAGCAATGGCAACTTCATCTGCTTTCCAGACTAGAGCCTCTGTGGATGACATTTATGCAGCAGTAACTTGGGCTACTCCTCATACCTTTTTTACTCATTATAAATTTGATCTGGTCTCCAGTAGAGCATCATTCAGGTCAGTGGTGCTGAGGAACGTCATTCTTGAATCTACCCGGGATCTAAGGTAGCTGGGGCCTCTGTCCCATAGGTTGAGGATAGAATGAAAATTGACAACATCAGATAAAGAAGTTATGTACTCACCATAACATTCCATCTTAGTTCACCACACAAAAAGAATATATATCCAAAAAATGACCCAGCCAGTAAATCCAATGATTTATTTTCGTAATAACAAAACTTGACTTCTCCAGCACCTCGGCAAAAGCCTTTAACAGAGTATACCAATACCATTACAACATTCCATCTTGTCCATTTTCATTCTCTTTCAGCTCCCCACCCATCAGTCTCCTACCTTTGAACTCCTAGGTGAGTGAGTAGAATTAGGTGGGCACCTATCTTGTACTGAGCTCCATATATATTCTCTCTGGATACTTTGGATATTTTTTTTTTATTTCTGTTAGCAAACAAGATCTGAGGTACTTAGGAAGGGTGCATTATGAGTAAGGGATTGAGAGTTTTTTGTTACCACGAGCTACTGCAATGGCTGAGTTGGATCTGAGGGATCGGATCTGAACCCACAGGTTGAGAAATAATGAAAATGGACAACACAGGTGGAACATTATGGTGAGTACATAACTTTTTTTATTGTCAATGGCAATGTCCATTGCACCTAGTTTATGAAAGTGTTGTAGCTAATGATGGTGCATCTGGTTGTTCAGAAGACAATCATAGTTATTTAGAAAGAACCCCACTGCCGGATGTAAGAGATGCAGCCAAAATGACTGTTTCAGCTATGCAGGAAAATGCTTTTCAGAAACATGTTAGCTGCAATGTGGGGAAAAAACTCATTATCATTTAATTTGCATATCTGTGAATCACTTGTAACTAGCGCAAATGCAAATCGGTGCTTTCCTATTACTGGTGGCCAACATTGGCACATGCACTCCCTGTTCACTCTCTCACACACACTCGCACAAAAGCATGTATAAACACCTTTTACTTGCCTGTTAGTGTACAGAATGTCACTGACATACCTTCTTATTTTTTGTCCTTGCCCTCATATACCACAAATCTTTAGCCAGGAATGCCAGACATTAGAGTTTCATTCTTCTTATTCTTCGTAAACCGCATCGTGATGCTAGACCTGTTATTCCAGTAACATTTTAATTTGGTCCAAGTAATAGTTAAAAACTGCCCCTGATTTTACAGAATGCTCCTGATATTGCCTTTTTTTACATGACCTGTCTCTCGTAACTTGCATATGGTTGCAGTAAATGAATAATACCAAACATTACAGTTTCACAGTTACTACAGTGTAAACTGTATATATCAACACAAAGCCCTAAATTACCATACAGGGTAAGGCTCTGGCTTGACAAGCTGCTTTCTTTGCAAGGGGTGCAATGTTTAAATCTTCCCTCCTTTTACTTTAACTTTTTTTTTTTAATTATTGTTGCTGTTTTTGAAGACAAATGTATTCCTGGTGTCATGTGGTAGCACAGACAACTAACACTCTGCTCAGGAGCTGGGTGGTGTGCTGTGGATACATGACGCAAAGCTTCCCCTCAGTTTTTCTTTAACTTTTATGTATAGAAAGTTGAGGTAATATGTAGGAGGATCCCTAATGTCAAGTGGTAGTGTAGAGAAATTAAGCTGTGCCACAGAGCTATTTGTGAGTGCCAAGGATAAAGGGTCTAAATCTTTTTAAGTGTCTTTAGGGCATGATATAAAGAGTATCCCTGGTGTCTGGTGTTCCCTCAGCCCCGTGTCTTTTGTGCTAAAAAAAGAAGTTATGTACTCACCATAATGTTCCATGTTTGTTGTCCAGTATCTCGCCTTCAGTCTTGCTGTTTTGGGTTCGGAGCTGAAACCTTGGCTCTGACTCAGCCTATACTAAAGCTTGAGAGCTTCTACTGGCTCGAGGCTGAATACTATCCCATAGTGCTTAGCGGCTATTGCCCAGATCTCATTTGAGAAGGAAGGCTCCCATATGTTCAATATCCAAAAAGATAAGATCTGAAAACATAATGTCAAAAAATTAACAAGAAAAGGCAAGAAGGGAATCAGATCTTATCTGCCAATTTCCTCTAGATACTCCAGGAGGGAGATGGCCGGGAGGGAAGCAAGACTAAAGGCAAGATACTGGACAACAAACATGGAATGTTATGGTGAGTACATAACTTCTCAGTCTTGATATTTTGGGGAAGAGTCCCCAGCACCTTTTTCTTGGATGGCTCAAGGGAATAATCTCCTCAGGATAGTGGAACCAAAGGATGCCCTGTTCCGGGAGGCCACATCTACTTTGTAATGAGTAATAAAGGTATGAGGGTTAACCAATGTAGCAGCAGCACAAATCAAATTCAGTGGAAGTCTGGAATAAAAGGCAATGGAGACAGATACCGCTCTAGTTGAATGCCCTTTGATTTTCCCTGGCGGTTCCTTATTGTGGGAATCATAGACATATGTGATGATTTCAGTAAGCCATTTGGACAAAGTAACTTTTGAGACTGCCAAACCTTTTTTATTGTCTGAATAGGAGACAAACAATTGGTCTGACTTCCTCAATTTCTTGGTCTTGTGCAAGTAAAAATGTAACTGTTTGTGCACATCCAGTTGATGGAGATTATACTCTGCCTTGTTGCCATAGTTTGGAAAAAAAACACTGGTAATTCTATACTCTGGTTTAAATTGGCTTGAGAACAAACTTTCAGTAAAAAGGAAGGATTTGCTCTGAGGGAGACTCTGTCTTTATGGAAGATCCAATAAGGTGGACGGATAGACAAGGCTTGCAACTCTGATACTCTCCTGGCTGAAGTAATTGCTGTCAGGAAGAGTGTTTTCCAAGATAAACATTTTAATGACCAAGATGATGCTGGTTCAAACGGGGGCAGAATCAAAGATGACAATACTAGGTTGAGGTCCCATGGAGGAGGAGGAGGTTCTCTGAAGGGAGGTCTTAACAGAAAAGTACCTTTTAGGAAGGCTTTGCATAGACTAGACCTGATTCTCCCACATCATAATTAGAACTCAGATAGTGGCTGCTGCTGCCCCTTGATTGAAGGTTTCTGTTAGAAATTCCAGGATTAGAAGTATAGATGCTGCAAAAAGATCTATATGTCTTTTGTCAACCCAACAAGAGAACCTCTTCCATTTGCTTGCATAGAGATTCCTAGTCGTCTGCTTGTGCTAAGAGACTAGAATGTGACAAACTGCAGGGGACAATTCCGGAAGCCCGGCTAAGAGTGGAAGTGAAGCAGGCAAGCTGTCAGTTTGAGAGTGTGGAGTGCAGGATGGAGGGTTCTTGACTGATGCATCAGAAGATCTGGCACTGGGTCCAGGATCCATGGGTCCTCCCGAAGGTAGGGTCAAAGGAAGGGGAACCATATCTGATGAGGTCAGTATGGCACAATGAGAATTAACCTGCAACTCAACAACTTTGCTTTCTGTATGACCTTTGGAATCAAGGGAAATAGGGGAAAGGCATAAAGAAGAACCGAGGCAATCGTAAACCAGTGCATCCCTTGGTGACTCTCTCAGATGGGATATTAGGGCAAGGTAGTTGCTGCATTTGGAATTGAAGGGAGTGGCAAAAAGGTTGCAGCAAGACTGGCCCCATTTGTGAAAAATTTGATTTGCAACTTCCTGAGTGAGGGACCACTTGTGAGGCATGAGAATCGCTCTGTTTAGCTTGTCTGCTATAACGCTGGATTTCCCTGGGATATGTGTTGTTGTCAGAAACCATTGAGAAGATATTGTCCATTTCCATACTCTCTGGGCCTCTCGACATAGAGGGTAGGCTCTGGGTCCCCCCTGCTTGTTGATGCACCAAACCACTGACATATCGTCTGTCTAAATTGCAATAGTCCCCGTGAGAAGAGAGTCCTGATGTGCTTGCAATGCCAGAAGCATGGCTCTCATCTCTAGGACATTGATATGCAAATGGTACTCATGATATTTCCAAACTCCTTGGACTGTCTGTCCCAGGTAATGCCACCCCCACCCTATCTGGGATGCGTCTGTGGTTACTGTAATGATAGGATGAGAAAGTACAAACGGTGTGCTCATTGTTACCTGAGTGGACTGAACCTACCAAAGTAAATCCTTCTTGTAGGAAGGAGTTATGAAAATTTTGTGAGATATGGGTAAGTCCTGCATGAACCATTGTCCAAAGAGTAGCCACTGCAGTATTCTCATGTGAAGACATGCCATGGTAAGTAGTGTTATCATCGCTGCCATAGAACCTAGGATGTTCAACACAAATATTGTCTGTTCTCTGTTCTTGTTGAGTAAAATAATCACTTGACTGCATAGTGTCTGTATCCTTTCTTGAGGTAGCTTTGTCAACATGTTGTGTGTATTTAAATCTGCACTAATGAATGTAATATGCTGTGATGGCAATAAGGCAGATTTTTCTGTATTTATAGTAATGCCTAGTTTTGAGAAGAGATGAATGGTGAAGTCTCTTGCTTTGATCAGTAGTTGCTTGGTGATGGCAGTTAGGAGCCAGTGGTCTAAGTATGGAAACACCTGGAATCCTTGCCATCTCAGATGAGCCGTGACAACTGCTATGCATTTGGTAAACACCCTGGGGGCTGTGGCGAGTCCAAAAGGCAGACCTCTGAACTGGTAATGACTGGCTCCTAGCCGGAAGCATAGAAATCGTCTTGAGCGCCTGTCCATTTTTATGCGGTAGTACACATCCTGAAGATCTAACAAGCACATCCAATTGTCTTTTTCCAGGAACGGGAGTATAGACTGCAGTGTTACCATCTGGAACTTTGATTTTTTTTTTTACCGACTTGTTTAGTCTGCTGAGATCTAATATGGATCTCCAATCCCTTGTCTTTTTTAGGACTAAAAAGAACCTTGAGTAAATTCCGGATCCTAATTGGTCTGCGGGGACTTCTTGGATGACTCTTTTTTCTAGCAACTTTTGTATTTCTAGTGTTGCTTGATCCCTTTGATCGGGTGGCATGTCTGAGATAAACTTTGGTGGCTGAGGTGTACATTGGAAGGCAATGTTGTATCCTCTAGATATAATGGACTGTAACCATTTGTCTTGAGTCAGATTCAGCCAGGCTTCTGGGTACAGCAATATCCTCCCCCTAACTACCTCTAAAGGTGGACAGACGGGCCTCCTTTCAGGAGCACTGGAAGGCCCTACCAGAGAAAGTATCTCTGTCTCCCTGGTTTTGCAGACACCATCTACCGCGTGGATGGCATCTTCCATTGTTCCCCCCTCTGCCCCTGGGGGCAAGATCACCACGAGTGTCAGATAAGGCTCCTTTGGACTTACAGAACCACATTTTTCTGCCCTTTTGACCTTTAGGATAAGGTCTGGTAGGGGCAGAAAAACGGACTCCACCGGCAGACAGAGTCTTACCATCTTGTTGGCTCCTGGTGAGAGTTTCTTTTATTTTAGGCCCAAACAATGATGAGCCATCAAAGGGAGTGTCAATAAAGGAAGAACGGAAGGGCTCTGCAAACTCACAAAGGCACATCCTGGAATGTCTGTGAAGAGCTATTCCTATGCCTGCTGCCCTGCTTGCTCCATCAGCTGCATAAGATATGAGCCGCATGGAGGAGTTAGATATGGAGATTAAGGTTGCAAGCTGAGAGTTAACCTTATCAGATAAGTCCTGGGCTGTAGCATCTTGCAGGGTATCTCCTAGCTCTTTTAGGAGATCCCTCTGAAGTCATGTGAAATGCGACAAATAATTCAGTGGCCGTAAAGTAAAGGCCACTGAGGAGAACATATGCTTCCCGTATCTGTCCATCATACGAGAATCCTTGTTCGGTGGATGAAAAGATACAGAAGTTTCAGCTAACTCCTTTTTTGTGGCTGCTGCCACCACCATTGTATCTACTGGAACCCCATTAATTAAATACTGCCTATCTTCCGGGGCCGTAATGAACTTATTAGGCCTCGGCGGAACGGGGTCCACTGAGTCCAGAGAGTCCCACACCTTCCAGCTCACCAAACCCAGGAGAGGGTCAAAAGGTGGAGACACCCAAGAGGTGGTGGGATGAGAGCCAAATGCCTCCAGGTATACCGAGTCATCTTTAGAAGGGGAAAGGGACTTCCAGCCACCTCTCTGTTTAAGGATCTCCAGGATGTCTGAAAAAGAAACATCCTCAGAGGGGGACCTTGGGGACCCTTCTGAATCCTCTAAGTTGGTATCAGAAGTGACAGACTCAGGGGAGTCCTTCCTCTTACACTGTCTCTTCCGAGGGACCTCCTGGGGGGGATGTTCCGGAGAGGTATCGGAAGAGAAGGATTCACCCATTGTGGCTTCCTGGGGCACAGGCTCTCTACTCTGTGGTTGACGGAAAGGTAATGAAGAGGTGGACACTGGTCCCTTAGGGGGAAGAGAGACTGGAGCCGAAGGTGGAGTAGACTCAGTGAAGAGCACACTTCGCATCACCTCGAAGGCACTGCGGTCCTGGGCCAAAAGAGATTCCATCCCAGAGAGACTGGCAGATCTCCTTGGCACTGAGGAGGGTGGATCTGAGGCAGATGTGGGAGCCAAACTCACCTGAGCCAAGGCACTGAGTGGGAGAACCAGCTCCAAGTGTCCAACCCGACTCTCCTCCCCGGAGCCAACCAAGGAGTATCGGCCCCCAGGTCCTTCGATGGACGAAAGCATTGAAGCAACCAGAGCAGACATCAGATCCGAGATATCAGTAGTGATTACTGGCTCTGGTGGATCCAGCACAATGACTTCCATACTCTCTGGCTCCAAAATCGTTCGAGTTGGAGGAGGAATAGGCATAGTAGAAGGTACTGTTGTCAGCTCCAAGGTCCGTTGGGCTGGGCTCGAAAGAATTTCAGCTAGGGCCTGGGTCCAAAGCAAACTCTTCATTACCCACTCCATGTCCTCATCCAATAACCTGGAGGATCTAGAGGAACGACTGGAAGACTTGTGGCTATCTGCCACCAACTGTAATAAAGGAGAAACCGGCATCGAGCAAACAGGCTCTAAGGACGGTGACCGGCTCCTCTTTCGGCTCTGCAACGGCTCCAGTGACACAGATGGAGCCAAGGGAGAACCATGTTTTTTGGTTCCGATAACTCTCGGAGCCAAAAAGGCATCGTACCTGGTGTTGCTTGTCGGCTCAGACACTGAAGCCGATGAAGCAGACTTTGGAGTAAAGACAGTATAGATCCACCTCTAAGACCAATTGTGTCAGCTGAAGGTTCAGTGACAGTCCCTTTATCCAAATTTGTTGATCAGAAAGTTAAAAATATATTAGAAGGGAGAAATTATATTTTAAAGGACTCTTGGGACTTTTTAAGGAAAGTGGAACCAACCCTATACAATGAAAATTAAAATTTTGGCACAATGGATGTGGTAGATCTTTTTGGTTGCATTCCACATGACATAGGATTACACTGGTTTGAAGAAACTTTAATTTCTAGTAAAAAATTGACACGTTGATTTCAGGAACACCTTAACCCTGATGGAAATTGTATTAAAAAATAATTACATTTATTTCCAAGGGGAATATTTCAAGCAGGAGAAAGGTGTGGCAATGGGGGCACATTGTGCCCCAACCTATGCCAATATTATTATGGCATACTGGGAAGAAAAGTTTTTACTTAATTCATCCTTTTGTGACCAATGGGTTTTGTACACTAGGTTTCTTGATGACCTATGTTTCTTTTGGAAGGGCAACCAAGGTGGTTTTGTTAACTTATTGGAATACGTTAACAGCACCACTAGTTTTCTTAGATTTACCCAGAACTTTGATCCCCAAAAGTTGAGATATTTGGATGTTTGCATTGGTAAAAGCAATGGAAACTTCACATCAGGGATACACAGAAAGGAAACGTTTTCCAACTCCTATTTACATTTTGCTAGCTGCCACCCTCCACATCAAAAGAAGGGAGTGGTGAAAGGGCAACTAGTTCATTTAAGTAGGATGACATCTGATGACAAATTATTTCATGATGAAGTTAATTTTTTGAGGGAACTTTTTGCCATGAGAGGGTATTCACATGATTACTTCAACAAGATTTTAGAAGTCAATAATAAGAGGGAAGGTCCTTTTGCCCCTATTTTAGGTAAAAAAGTGGCATTTGAAACAAAGGGGAACGACAAACAAAACATTGAACAACACAGTACAGGACTTATTACTACCTTTAATGAGTACTCAACATTAATAAGGAATATTTTCACTGATGAGTGGAATGCTTTCTCAGAAATATCTGATTTGGAATATATTTTTGACAAAGAATTAGTTTACACTTACCGTAAGGGAAAAAGTATCAAGAACATATTAGAAAGTCGTTACAACACTAATATAACAAGTAGGAATAGTAAAACAAAGAAAGGGTTATTTAAATGTGGCAAGTGTAATTTTTGTACACACTTAATGACTGGTAGTTCCATTCACTTGCAAGCAAGAAATAAGACATTATTTTTAAATAGTTTTGCCAATTGTGATACCAGAGGTATTATATATATTGCTATTTGTAAGATGTGTTCTTCTTTTTACATTGGAAAGAGTGAGAGAAAGCTCAAACAAAGAATTTATGAGCATCTTTTTGACGTTAGAATGAAAAATGAGAAAAATGCACTTAGTAAGCACTCTATGAAATGTGGAACGTTAGGTTATCAATTTTTTGTACTTGAAGTAGTTTCCACTAATCCTAGGGGTGGTATGTGGGAAACCCTTATTGAATACAGGGAATTATATTGGCAACTATTTCTGGATGCAAGTAGAAATTTGGGGCTGAATGACATGGTGTCTCTAGCACCAGTGTTGAAATTAAGAGCTGCAAAGCTTTAATATTAACATATGTTCTTAAAACTTTTAACTTCTACCTTGTCAATTTGTTAGTTGCATACATTAATTAAAAATTTTTACACACATTATTTATATTAGGAAGGTTTTTAACAAATTTTATATGTTCTTATGTACATTGTTTTTAAACCACTGATTTGTTTCATGGTAAAAAACTGTGATATTTAGTTACACCACTAGATGGTGCAATTTGCTGCTTTACATAGAGTTTTATATTATATAGCTAGTGTACGATTTATTTACTAGTCTAAATATAGTGTTTTAACAACTATATGTACATTTGGATTTTTGATAAAAATAAATTGACATTTGGTTTTAATGTATTAAAATATTTTCACATTTTTAAATCCAACACAAAGAAACTTGCTGAGATTAACTAGTATACTTGGTTCTTTAAGTATTAATTACTGTTCAAAGTCTGTTGTTTTTGATTGGATGGTTTGAATGTTAATTATGATTGAAAATACCATATAAGACAGATTTTTAAAAAATGGTGGTTACTACTGAGGAAGTTGAAGAGACGAAAACGTTTTTTCCTGTAAACGTTATTGTTTTGTTCCTTGTGCTGGCGTTTTAACAAGAATTAAATCTTTTATACTTCTATTTGGGACCTGATTTATCTGTGCCTGGAGCTGGTGGTCGTTTTTCGTTTACAGACTTTGGAGTATTGTTTGATTTTTTTTTAGCCTGAATTCCTTCATCCACTTTTAATAAGCCCCTCATCATAAGCTTATTCCTCCTCTCATGCAAGACCCTGGCACTAAAACTATGACAAATGGAACAGGAGTCTTAAAGATGGAGTGGACTCAGACAGTACACACAACTAGTGTGTCTGTCAGTAATGGACATCTTCTGAGTGCAGGAATCACACTTTTTGAATCCTGACTTAGACATACTAGCTATAAGGGAAAAAAAAATAATAAAAGTTAGAACAACAAACTCTAACTGTTATAAAACAGATAAGTATCTAAAATAAGGTACTATATATATATTTTTTAAAGATAAGAAAAAAGAGGGGAGGAGAAGTGTCTAAGTTAAACAGCTATCTCCTCCACCGGAGGAGACGCCTCTAACTTAAAAGGAGTACTCCTGAAAAGCATATAAGGAAGAAAAAGGGCAAGAATCCTCTAATTTAAAAAGGATTTTTGTGGAGAAAACAAGGCTCAAAGAAAGGATAGCAGCAAAAATAAACTTACAAGTTTAGAAAAAGCTAAAAATAGCACAAGACTGTTACTATAGCACTAATAAGTAAAAACAGCTAACACTTTGACAGAAAAAGTTATAAAATATATAAAATATTAAATTGTTCAAGCCTGAGCCAGTGAAAACAATCCCAAAGCTTCAAGCAGCAAACGAGATCTGGGGAATAGCTGCTAAGCACTATGGGATAGTATTCAGCCTCGAGCCAGTAGAAGCTCTTGAGCTTTAGTATAGGCCGAGTCAGAGCTGAGGGTTCGGCTCCGAACCCAAAATAGCAAGACTGAAGGCGAGATGGGACAACATAACATACTTGTTTCATTATTTTTTAAGTGCCTTTAGGGCGTGATACAAAGCATATCTGTGGTGTCAAGTGTTCCCTTAATGCAGGATCTGTTTTTTAGTCTCAGAAAGTGTGGATGCATGACAGCATCCCTGCAAACACACACATTCATGCATATACACATGCAGCCACTCTCACCCAGTTTCACTCACAGACACACTCGCCTATACACGTGCCCCCCCCACACACACACACACACACACACATACACACACACACACACACACACACACACACACACACACACCTACTCTCCCTTCCCCTATTGTGAACTCCTAGGCAAACACACACACACACACACACACATGCACCTGAGGTGACTCATTCCTCTACAGACACTCACTCATATAACCATACACACACAAAATACACAAATGATACACACCCCACCACTACCTTGTTACTAAACTCCCCGGCATTTATCTCTAATATGGTCTCATCATTGGAAGCAGTGGGTGAATGCAAGCTTAGGACCTGTTACTTAACATGACTGGTGGAGGTACCTTACACATATTAGCGATATTCTGAATTGATCAGATGTGTAAATGCCTTACTGCAAGCATTTCTACAGGAGGGCACATGGCTAATTAGCACAGGCTGCTCTCCTGAATGCCTCATTAGCATTTGTGGAAGGGCAGTCTTTTCAGTCAGCAATTGCAGTGTCTGAATTATAAGTTACTATATCCTTTAATGCCAGTTTTGTTTTTAGTGGACATGCAATAAGTAATTATCTGATGTTGTCCTTTTCATTCTTCCTTAACAAATGGGTTTCAGATCTGATCCTCGGATCCGACTTGGCTGCAAACTTTAGACTTCAGATCCAAATCTTGAGCTCCTCCCCTCTACCCATAATGCTCTAGACCAACCTCCATACCTCAGATTTGGGTTCCTATTACCAGATTGAAAGACCATAATCACGAATACAAAAAGAGCGACACGTAATGCGTGAAAGATGGAAATGCCGAACGTCCAAAATAGCAAAAATTTAAATGTCGAAGAATAATGGTTGGCCCGTCTGCGGTATAGCTCCGTAAGGTAAGTGTGCGATAGATGGGACTTTAGGGTTAGGATGTGGGTTAAGGTAAGTGAATAGATAGGTAATGTATGTAAGATTTAGTGTAGTGTTAGAAGTAGGGTTTTATTTAACTGTATGTATGTGTACCATTTATTTTTTTTGGGTGTATGTCTGTAGGAGAAATGGGCGGTAGTTACAGACCTTAGGGTTAGGGAGGGGTTAAGGATAGTGCATAGACAGTTGTGTATGTGGGGTTTAGTGTAGTGTTGGAAATAGGGTTTTGTTAAATGCATGTATGTGTATTATTTATTTTTTGGGTGTATGTCTGTAGGGGACATGTGGAGTAGTTACGGACCTTAGGGTTAGGGAGGGGTTAAGGATAGTGCATAGTTAGTTGTGTATGTGTGGTTTAGTGTAGGGTTAGAAGTAGGATTTTAGTGCTTTACTTTAAGTTAGAAGTAGGGTTTAGTTAGTGTGTGTATGTATGTGGTTTATTTATTTTGTTTGGGTAGGTAATATGTAGCGGGTGGCCGACTATGACAGTTCGTTATTTTATTTTTCGCTGTTTAGTGCGTTCGGGATTTTCACGGTTTGCGTTATAGCTGGCGACGTTTAGGTATTCACATAAAGGGTTTTTTGATTTGGTAATATAGACCCTCAGATTTTGTTTGCTGCTATCATGCTCAGACATAGGGTCCTTCTCTCAAACATGTATTGTAATTGTTTCTGAAAGTAAATGTATCTGTAGTTACTTAAAATTTCTCCTTTCCTGTTAATACATCCCTCCTAGCTTTCGGATACTTGTCTCAGCATCAGACTACATACTATTTTGTTATAGTATCTGTTTTATTACCATAGTTGGTATCTCTCATCTCATACCTTCTATTACAGGGTAACTCTTTTTTTTTTTACCATTGCCTGGAAACTTTCTTCTCTTTCTTCTCCTTATTAGAAAGTTAACTTTTTTTTTTTCCTTTTAATTTTTTCCTCTGTAGGTCCTTTAATACTGTAGGGCCCAAATCCATAACTCAGATGCCCACAAGGAGTACATACATTGTTTTGAAGCCACCCATCTAGATGCTAACTGCTGTATTTGTGCTGCATTCAACTCCAGGGTGTTAGCTGACAGACACAGCAAACTTATTTTGAAAGGCTTCCTTCCTCCTCCTTCAACATCTTCTTCAGGGACTCAAACCCCCAATAAAACTTCTAAATCAACTTCTTCAGAGCATAGAAAGCACTATCAGCTGAAGTCCCCTAGGAATTCATTGGAACCAGTTATAAAAATCTCAGAATCATTGGATCAAACATCCTCTGATCTGAGTACACGTTCTACGGATCCAAAATTCTTGGATCATACAATTTCAGATCCAGTCATAATTTCAGCCAGTCCCACAGCTCCAGTCTTGGCTCCCAAGCCTTTGGATCTGAAACCTAGTTCTTCACAGAACCAAAGGGATCATTGTCCAGAATTTGTCCTGGATTCAATCTCTCCTACTCTGCAAACTCCCAAAAAGCATTACAGGCCCCAGTCCACTACATCCTCCAGGTCCTCCTATAAGTCTTTCAGAGTGGATGATGTGAAAATTTCTCAGAGCTGAGATCCAGATGGGATCATTCCAGCTCCCTCCTATATTGGATCCGCAAATCTTCCAAACACTGCCCACACAATACTGTCTTCTTCTCTGATCGGTCCTTCTATTTCAGAGCCCCAGGATCCAACAGCTCCAAGAGGTCTGGAGTTGGAGCCAAAGAGAATCACTTCTTTGACTCTGACAGCATCACTGACCAGTTCTGCATCTATACCATTGGACTTGAAAGGGTCCGAGAGCCTAAATGTCAGCTTTGTGTCCATGGAGCTGGGCTCTACTCTAATGTTATATGATTCATCCTTACCCCTCGGTGCCTTGGCAGTGGACAGCTCGGGTCCAGTTCCCTCCTCTAGGCATGGATCTAATAGGAGTCGTGATCTGTCCATACTGAAAGTCTTGACTCCGGTATGGGTGGCCATGGCCTTTCTTGGTCCGTCTGCTTTTGAGATTGTGGAAGGAGCCTTTTCTCTTCCTAGAGAACTGATCTCTCATCCATTGGATCCACTACCTATTCCCTCTTCAGTTCCAAGCTCTGAGTCCCTCAGGCCTATTCCACAGGGACAGATAGTTCTGGCAAGATTCCAGTCAGTTTCCATAGAGGAACTCCCCTCTCTTCTGATACCTCCCCTAAACATCCCCCAGAGGAGAGCCAACAGAAGAGGACATGCAATAGGAGGCACATAGATTCCCCATTGGAATCTCACTGAGGATACTGATTTTGAGGAAGGAGAGGGATCCAAGAGATCACCACCGGATGATGTCTCCTTTGGAGACATAATGGAGAGGCTTAGGCAGAAAGGTGGTTGGTCTTCTGATAATCCTTCTCCAAAGGAATCTGTATTTTTTGGAAGCTTTTACTTCTGCCCCATCTATGTCTTGAGTTATCCCCCGACAGTCAGATGAGCTCATTAATTTAGTTTCCCACCAAGCATGGAAGGAACCAGATACCATTGAATCTATACTGAGACGACTTGACAAATTCTTAGATTCCCCCTAAGGATAGACCCCACTGGAGCAAAGGAGTCCCAGTAGATGCTATGGTGGTTGTGGCAACCACTAAAAAAGAGCTAGCAGAACAGAGCGCTTCTATCCACCTGCTAGAGAGTGCTTAGGGTGTTGGACAGATTTGGAAAGCAAGTCTTTAACTCAGTGACATTTGCCTTGAGGTCTCTTAACTACCTTGCACATTTCACAAGACTACACAGAGATTTGACCAAAGAGCTATCAAATTCTCTATCTGAGTCCATGTATGCAGAAGATTTCAAAAGATCATCTTCTCACCTCATCTGGCCACTCTTTTGTCAATTTCCAGTGTGTCCATGAAGTTGATCTCTTATGCATCTGAAAGCACCTCATGGGCTGCCAGTTCAGGCATTTCCATAAGGAGCCATGCCTGAATGAGGTTTTGCAAAGTTGCGGAGCCTTTCAAGACGTCTTTCATCAATGCTCCCTTTGACGGAATGTTTTTATGTGGTCCATCTGTGAAAGAGATGCTTACCCACGGTGAACAAGACGGAAATATCCTGTCTGCTGTGAGAATCAAGTTTTTTACCTCACAGTGAAATTTCTCTAGAAATCAGAGAGGAGGTAATAAAATCTGGTTCCACAAATCTCAGGGACCTTTCCAAGATCTACATGGAGACAACTCCTCCAGAGACAGAGGAGCCAGTTCTAATGGTAGAGATTCCCCAGAGGTGGAGTAGGCCCACAAAATCAGGGTTTCCGTGATTCATTTCAGGACAGACCCTTTCAGCAGTACTGAAGTGCTGCCCGACTGCTCACCTCTGGAGGTTGTCAGGAGATGATTGTTCTTGCACCCAGATGCCTGGGCTACTATAACAAAAGATTCCTGGGTGCTAAAAATAATATTCTGTGGCTACTCCATACCATTTTCCAGCCCCCAACCTACAAAAGAAAGAAGCTTCCTGACATTCCCCCCAGTCAGAGGAAGACAGCAGCACAAAAGCTTCAAAAGCTGCTAAGCAAAAGAGTCATCCAAGGGGTCCCACCAGACCAAATATGATTCAAAAGTTATTCACATTTCTTTTTAGTACCCAAAAAGGCAGGGGACCTGAGACCAATTTTGGATCTGAGAAACTAAATCTTTACATAAAAAACTCAAAGTTCTGAATGGTAATGGTCCAGTCCATCCTGCTTTTTCTCTGCAAGGATTACTGAATGTGCTCTATGCAGATCTTCAGGATGCATACTATCACATCAAAATAAACAGGCCTTCCCAAAGATATTTATGCTTTTGGGTGGGAGCCAGTCATTATCAGTTTAGAGCCCTGCCTTTTGGACTCACCACAGCCCCCTGGGTACTCACCAAATGTATGGCAGTGATGGCACCTCACTTGAGACTCAAAGGAATCCAGGTGTTTCCATAAATGACTGGCTCCTCACTGCCCCCTCCATGCATCTCCTTCAACAATCCAGGCACTGTTTCCTCCAGATTTCTCACCGACTAGGAATAACAATCAATTGCACCAAACTGAATCTAACACCAGTACAGAGCCTGGAGTTTATTGGTGCACATCTGAACATGACAATTAAAATTGCATCCTTATCAATTCATCGCATAGACACACTCATATCTCAGGTTTATCAGACTCTTTCCCATCCATCTCCTCCAGCCAGATTCATTCTTCGAGCGCTGGGGTTTGTGGCAGCAGCAATAATACTACTTCCTTTAGCATGATGCTATATGCTTGTTATTCACTGAACTCTAGCTGTTCAGTGGTCTATTATATATTTAAGAAAAGAAACTATTACTTTTCTTAAATAATGGCATACCTGTTTACTGCCCTTCCGCAGATGTTTACATCTCACCTTTTCACAATCAGCGGGGATCATTGTATAATCTTCAATAACCCCTATCCTTTCCAGTCAAGCTTAGACCGATTTGCAAACACCACACTCATTGGTGGATCCAGTCAGACAACATTTATCTAGGTTGACATTTTGTTCTACCACTCCCATTGGCCACAGTGACTACAGATGCCTCCCAATTGGGGTGAAGGGCATTACTTGGAAAGGACAGTCCAAGGCAAGTGGTCTCCCCAAGACACCAATTCACATATCAATGCCCTGGAGATGAGAGCAGTCTTATTGCTGCAGGAATTCCAAGATGCTCTTCATCTAGGGACCATTGCAGTTCAGACAGGTCTGTAGTCTGGTACATCAACAAACGAGGGGGAACCCGATCTTACCCTCTGTGCTGAGAGGCTGTAAGAGTGTGGCTATGGGTGATCTCTAACAACTGCTTTCTAGTTGCAATGCACATTGTGGGGAAATCCAGTGTACTAGTGGACAATTAAGCAGGTTCATTCTGATGCCTCATGAGTGGTCTCTCAAGGAAGCAGTGGTATTCAGACTATCTTTAATGACAACTTCTAATTAACTAAATCAATGATCCTATTTAACTCTCCTATACCCAACTGTATTCCAAAAAAAGATTTATCAAACCTATGGACATTATTAGCTACAGCAAGGAAGATCATCACCATTCATTGGAAAAGTCCAACTTCTCCTACCTTCAAAGAATTCAAAAGTCTTGTCTTAACAGTTGCATGTACGGAAATTTCCACTTTGAAGAACAGAACCAGCAGACCTACATCACATTACAACGCTTGGATGAAAGTAATGGAAATACTTGAGAAAATGGACAAAGATTCATGATATTATGTTTTATTCTTCACATAATGTTCAATTATACCATAATCTTTGCAGATGTATATTGTTCCAAAATGTTATGAAGTTATTTAATTTTAGGATTGTATATATGTTATATATTCTTTTTTTCTTGTATTGTTTTTAAAAGATGTTAATTTAAACAAAATAAAAAAAAATTAAAGCAAAAAAAGGAACCAGTGGTGGAGGAAATTTTTTGTCATTGGGGCCAATCTTGCTGCAACTTCTTTATGTCCCCTCACAAGTACAGCAGGTGCTTTGCTCTGCTACCCCTTCAGGAGGAGTCACTGAGAGATGCTTTAGTCCACGTTTGGACATCCGGCCTCCTTTACACTTATCCCCCACTTCCTTGATCCTCAAATTCCTACAGAAAGAATTCAGTTGAAGAGCTCAGTCATCCTCATCGCCCCCTACTGGCCTCATCAGGTGAGGTTCCCCTTCCTTTTGTCTCGTTTTCGTTATCCTCGCTGCATACTGGACCCAGCTCCAGATCTCCTCTCACACTTCTCAGCGATGAGTCATCCCTCTATCCCAGCCCTCAAACTAACTGCATGATTTCTCCAGTTCCAATAATTTTTAGACAGCCCAGACTTTCTTCACCAGTATGTACCATTTTATTATCCTCACAAAAAGACTCCACCAAGAAGGTTTACAAGAGCAAATAGAAGAGATTTCCTCTTTAGCATTAACAAAATAATGTTGATCCCTTTTCTGTCCTGGTTTCTGCTGTTCTTGAATTTCTGGCTGCTCTTTTTATAGAAGGAGCTAGTTTTTCTGTGATTAAACTGCAGCTGGTCACCATTTCAAATTTTCATATAGGAGATAAAATTATTCTTTGACTTCTTCCAGATTATGTAAAGTCTTTCTCAAAGGCATTTTTCTCCTTAGACATCCAATAAAGTATCCTTCACCTCCCTGGGGATCTGACTATGGTGCTGCAAGGTCTGACTCAAAAACCCTTTGAATCTTCAGCAAAAAATGATTGAAAGCACCTATCATGGAAAAAAGTCTTCTCATTAGCTATCAGTTCTGAAAAAAAGAATTTCTGAACTCCAGGCTCTTTCATCAAAGAATCTGTGCATTTTTTCTATAAAGACAGAGTCTTCAGAGGCTTCTGAATATAATATTAAACAATCCATTCATTTACTTGTTTTCTTTCCAAATTTTTCAAACAAAGGACAATACATTCTTCATCTCCTAGATGTACACAGACAATTACATTTTATCTACACAGAAGAAAACAAATTAGAAAATCAGATCAGCTATTTGTGTCCTTCTCATCAAATTAACTGGGTTATCCAGTTTCCAGAGTTACACTGGCTAAATTGATTGCTGGTTTCATTTCTTAGACCTATTCTCAACAAGGCATTTATCTACTAAGACCTCCTAAAGCCCACTCAACTAGATCCATAGTGCGTTTTGGTCAAGAACATCATGGACCAATGCCCATACCTTTGTTACTCATTACAAGTTGTATCTAATATCCAGAAACAGATCTGCCTTTGGCTCAGCAGTTCTCCAGAATATCTTTCCATGAGGGCCACCCAAGATTAACATAGCCTCAGGACTCTGTCCCATTCATTGAGGAAGAATTAAAAGGACAACATCAAATTTAATCAAATTTAAAAGTTACGTACTCGTCATAATTAGGCATCTCTGTTGTCCATTTTCATGCTTCCTGAACTCCCACCCTCAATCCATCCATCTTCCTAAAATCTTCTGGAGGAACCTAGTGGACCATTTATTGGAACAGTTCCAGGTTTGAGCCCTATCTTTTCAGCTATTCCTTTCTTTATCCAATTTATGAGGACTTTATGGCAACAAACACGACCTGACCTATTGAGCTTGGACTAGGGTATTATGGATAGAGGGAGGAGCTTGAGAGTTGGATCTGAAGTCTAAAGTATGAGGCCGAGTCAGATCCGAGGATTGGATCTGTAACCCATTCATTGAGGAAGAATGAAAATAGACAACACAGATGACTAGTTATGGTAAGTACATAACTTTTTAATTAAATACAGTGGGCCAGATTCATGAATGCCTACACTAAGTGTACATGCACTCTATGCCTTGTGATAACATTTTTGAATCCCCTACAATATTTAAAGCTGCAAGAAAATTAGTAGAAAAAATAAAATTTGGAGTAAGATGGTGGGAGTTATACTTGTGTTGTGTAACTTGTGTTGTCTATTCACTCAGAATAGTGTACACATAGTGTAGGTGTTCAAGAATCTGGTCCAAAATAACATCATTCATTTCTCAGCTGTTGGGTTCGGATCTAATCCTTGGATCTGACTTGCCCACTTTTTCCAGATCATACAACATTTGAACTCTCGAGCTCCTTCCTTTACCCATAATTCCCTAAACGTTACGTACCTCAGATGTCATGTGCCACCATAGTGTTCAGATGTAGATTGAGAACTCTTGAGTTGTGGGTTTTCTAATATCTTGAATGTCTGTGACTTTATTCACTATTATTTTTCCTTTACATATTCTATTATTATAGTTATTGTCTTTGCCTCCCTTTAATCCTTATTTAATTATATAAACTTTACTTTCTTGCTGTAGCCTTCGGGAACATATGTTACCATTGTTGGTATTCTATCCCCTTTTTGTACTCAACAGTACTCTCTGTTACCATCGTTGGTAACTCCTTTTCTTTTTCCTTTTTCAACTATTATAAAAAAATAATTATTCCAGTCCTTTCATTTCTATCTGCCATACTTATTTAAAAATGTTAGATAAGCCTTCAGGTTTTAAAAAAATGTGTTAAGTGTGGCCACAAAATACTGAACTCTGATTCACATTGTGAATGTCTTTATTGTTTAGGACCAAGATAATTAGATATGAATTGTGATGTTTGTAAGGGATTCAACTCCCATGCTCTTATTGACAGGAAAAACAAGTTTATCCCTGGGAGTTTACTTCCTTTAATATAGTCACCAATGGCTTCTGGGCATAGCTCTTAACCTCTTAGAGGAAGAAATCTGGACAAAGCCATAAATATTTGGGGGGTGACAAAGGCCCCAAAATATGGACAATTGAAACCTGAATCTCAAATGTTTGTCATTATTTTCTGACTTCATTCCTCAATGATTTGGCAGTGATTGCCAGAAAACCACAATTTTATGAGAAACAGGCCACAAATATGAAGCAAAAATCTGGACATTCTGCAAAAATATGTACAGTTTAGAGGTATGCTTCAGAGGTCCAAACCCCCAAAAGACTTGAAAAAAGGGAGATTCCCTTTCCAAGGAATATTGTAAGAGATCTTCAGAATGCACTTAAGCTTTGACTTTGGCTTCATCCTCGGAGCACCTGTTAAACAAAGTCAGATCCAAAGGTATCAGATCCGAAGTGAAGATCTGACAAATCACATTGGACCTGCTCTACTCAGCTATTATCAGAGCCAATTACATCTTTCTCCCATCACCTTTTCTGGAGCAGTTTCTCCATCATCACTCAAGACTCTTGCCTACGGCTTCCTCATTTTGGTTTTCCAGGAACCTACCTGTGACGGATGTGGACAGGATGATGAGGAAGTTCCTTAGGATGCAAATACAAATGGGAGTCCTTTCAGCTCTGACCACATCGGGTCCAGAGACCCTCCTTGGAGCAACATCTCCAGTCATAACTCCTTCTGTGATCCATGCTTCGGTTTCAGAGCCATCAGATCTGAAAGCCTTGGAGTCATCTTCCTTGGATCTGAAGATATTGGCATCTTCTACTCCGATGGTGTATCTGAGCTGTCCGGCCTCGAATACTTCAGAGCCAGATGATGCTCAGAGCTGAAGTGTCACCACTGGCCCCAAGGTACTGGATTCAACTCCAAAGTTGTCAGAGCCATTTCTTCCCCTCTGCACATCGGCATTAGATACCTCGACTGCAACACCGTCCTTGGGTGGTTTGCCTGTAGGACAGTAGGAGCCAATGATCCACTAACCTGCCCTGTCAGATTCATCTGTTTCTACTTCCCCCAGGCACTCTGCTTTTCAGGTAGTGGCAACACTTTCTCTATACCTAGAGTTCAGACAACTCTGCTGCCCTCAGTTCTGACTTCTCAATCCCATTCAAGTTTGCATCCAGAGCCTCAGTCATCCATTTCACTTTGACAGCTAGCCTGAACCAGTCTCCAGACTGACTAGCAGGGTATCGTTATCTCTTCCAGTACCTCACTGGAGCACCTCACTGAGGAGGTCCCCCAGATGAAGTGCAAAAGGAGGCACTTAAACTCTCATCAAGAGTCTATCACTGAGGACACTGATTTTGATGAAGGGGAAGGATCCCCCAGATCACCACCCAGTGATGCCATTTTGGAGACATCTTAGAACTCTGACAAACAGGGGTGGTTGTTACCCCAATAACTCTTCCCAAGAGAAATCAATGTTTCTAGAGGCCTTCAGGTCTGGCCTGTCTACCTCCTGGGTGACTCTTCCCACTAATAGGTTCATAGGTAGGTACTAGGCTATCAGCCCCAGGGCCTATATCAGCCTAGCCATAAAGATTCCCTGGCTTTAGCCAACCAGAAATGTATTTACCTGTGCCCCTGTTGAGCAGAGCCACAGAAGTGATACCCAGGGTAAATTTCCTATTCCCCATCCAGATTTTTCTTAAACAGGGCCAATGTGGTGCTCTGTTTGACATGAATGAGCAACTTGTTCCAGAGTATGGGAAGTCTCTGGGACAGGAGCCTATCCCTCCAGCAAGTTCTGTTTATTGTGGTGACAAGGTTAAGGTCTCTGGAGCATGTTGCCTGCAGGGATTGGGATTCTTCTAAGTGTAGCATGTCCAACAGCTCTAGGATTGACATGGCTTTGTATGTTAAGCAGAGATCACCTCTAATTAGGCGATATGAGATGGAGTAGAGCTGGAGTTTCTTAAGGTAGTCTGCATAGGGCATCTGTCTAAGGTCGGTGATCCTCTTTGTGAGGTATTTCTGTGGTCATCCCAGTTGCTGCAAAGGTCTTGTGAGGTACATCCCAAATGGGGCATTATACTCTATAATAGGTCTAATGAGGGCTGAGTAGAGGGGGACAATGACCTCTTTTTTTCTGGATGAGAAACCTTTTGTGATGAGGTGTGCCACACAGAAGGACTTCCTGACCACTGTGGCTATGTGGTTGTCAAAGAGGTTGCTGTCTACCTGTGTCCCTAGGTCTCATATCACACTTTTGGTGTTGAGTGGACTACTGCCTATATGGTAGTTCATTGGCACAGGGTTTTTCCCAAAACGGATAACTGCATTTTTTGGCTTTGAGCTTAAGGCCGTGGTTTTGACACCAGGCATCTGTCTCAGCAAGGCCCTTTTGTAGAATGTCCACATCCTTAGGGGATTCAATAATGGCCCCCAGTTTGCAATCGTCTGTGAACTTTGTTAGCCATATGCCCTCTGTGTTGGCATGGACTTCCGAGAAGTAGATACCAAATGGAGGGGGACCCAGGACTGAAACCTGTGGTACTCCACTTTTCACCAGTCTGGAGACGGATTTGGAATTGGCTACTTTCACAGTGTGGGTCCTGTTGGTGAGTCAGTTGGCCACCCACCGCGCAACATAGGGGTTTGTACCCAGTTTCATGAGTTTATCAATAGTACCAGAGTGTGGGATGGTGTTGAAGGCCTTGGCTAGATCTAGGTAGGCTGTGTAAACTGCCTTACTCTCATCCACAGCTTGGTGACTGCTTCAAAGAAGTCAATCAGGTTTAGGAGACATGATCTGCCTTTCACAAATCCAAACTGAGTGGGGTCCAGAGTTTGCAGGTTACCTATGTCTTTGTTTATAAGTTCCATGATTATAGGTTCCATGGCTATGCAGATCAGGCTCATCAGGCTGATGGGTCATAGTTCCCGGGGTCCGTGGTGGAACCCCCTTTGTGGAGTGGGATCACCATAGCTGTGTGCCATTCAGTAGGCACAAAACATTTAGTGAGGCTATGATTGAACATGGTACTTAGGTGGGGTGCCAGTTCATCTTGTAGTTCATGCAAAACACAGCCTGGGACATTGTCAGGTTCCACGGATGCTGTATTTTTAGTTTTGGAGAGTGCATTTTTTACCTGTGTGGCCATGATTACAGGGACTTGGCATTCATCCGGTATAGAGATGGGCCCTTTCGGGGGTGAGAGGGGGAGAAATTTACGCTGAACCTATCTGCCAGGATGTTGGTGATATCAGCTGGTTCTGTATGTTTAGAGCCCTTGTGCTGTAGCTCTGAGCAGATCTGAGTGTTGCCATTGAGATTCTTGACACAGCTATAGAAAGCCTTGTGATTCTCTTTAGAATCTGTGGTGATTTAGTTTTCATAACTAGCTTTAGAGGATTTTATGAGGGATCTCAGCTTCTTACTGAGGCTGACAAGGGAGTTTTTCCAGTCTTGGGATTTTACTCTTTTATGCAATAGTTTTTTTCCTTTTGTTGTAGAGTTTGTTAATGGCAGGGGACCACCAGATTGGCTTCTTTTTTTTGGAGGATAGAGTCTTGGTTCTATTTGGAATGGCATGGTCCATGCACTCGTGTATGTGTTCATACAGTGCATTGATGCAGGATTCAGCAGTTGTACTGCTACTGTCCATCTGAGTGGGAGTGGCGAAGTTGGCCACTTCTGACTTAAGAAGCATGAAGTTGGCTTTTGAGAAGTTTTATACAGTGGTTCCTTAGTAGGGGTGGGGGCGGGATGTGGATGTCTAGGGTGATTAGCTTATGGTCGGATCTGACCAACGAGGGGCTGACCTCTGGTGTGGAGCACCGATAGCCCATTTTGGTAATGATCAGGTCTAGGATATTGCTGTCCCTGGTGGGGATCTGGATCAGTTGGTCCAAGGCATTGGAATTTATGAATTCCAAAAAACACTGTGCCAATGTGTTGGTACATGAGTAGTTTTTCCAGGTAATGGTGGGTTAGTTGAAGTCTCCCAGTATGAAGGTGTTGGGTTGTACCTTGATATTTTCTAGTATGTTAAGAAAAGTGGAGTGGGAGTCTTGGGGCATGGTGGGGGATTTGTAGCATGCTTCAATTTGAATTGCAGTCTTGCCCAGTGTTAGTTGCACCTGGAGAATTTTGGATGCATTATGTTGGGCAATTAGCCTGGAGGTGTGGATATCCTTGGTGAATATGGAAACACCTCTACCTCTGGTGTTTCGGTCCAGGTTAGCTGGCCAAAAGGTGTGGTATGAATTGTAGCTTGGTATTACAGGGATGCTCTCTGGAACCTTGAACCAGGTCTCTGTCGCTGCACAGATGTCAATGTTCTCCATTTTAAGGAGTGCCTAAAGTGAGTGCATTTTGAGGTTCAGACTTCTAGCATTGAGTAGCATTACCCTCAGATTTTGTTTATTTGTACCAGTTACGGTGGTAATTTTGTCATTTGAACCTAGCCTAAAAAAGGCACTATGGGGGTGGCAAGAGCCTTATCCAGTATCGGGAAACCCAGGGGCAACAGGTGAAGGCCATGTCTGGCAAAGCATCGTGGCTTGTCAAACATGTCATCCCAGGCTGACAGATACTGGATCTCCTTAGAATGACACTAGAAGTTTGGCTAATTGTTGAAGTCAATACTTTTGTCCTTGTACTGAGGTATTATTCTGGGTGATGGCAGGATGTAACTCAGGGCTAGGGTCATGCCTGCCTGGGCTACAAGATCCGAGAGCTCCTCCATGTCTCTTTTCTGTAGTCCAGGGAGGTACGTCTCAGGTCGTTCACACCAACAAGGACAATGACAGAACCATATTTGCACTTATTGTGGAGTAACCTGAGTGCGTCGATTATGTGGCGGATCCTGGCCCCCAACAGGCAGCTGATAGTAATCTTTTCCTTATTTTGCCTGGTAAGTGGGACATCAGTGTGACTGACTATAGAATCACCCATGACTAGCATGTTGGGTACGTTGTTTTGCCTTAGGGGCTGAGGTTGAGTGGTTTTGTGAGTTATGTGTCACTGGTTGTGTTTGGTGGTGTTGGTTGTTTGCATTTCAGCTTCGGAGGTCTCTGTTGTTTGGGCAGATGTGTTTTAAGGACCTCCGCAAATGTGGGTATGTGTTTCATAATGACCTCATAGATTTAGTCTCTTGATGGGTGTGGAAGGAGCCAGACACAACTGAGACAATTTCTAAGAGACTAGAGAGGAACCTGGTACCACCTAAAGATAGACCACACTTGGAGTAAAGGAGTACCTGTTGATGCCATGGTCATAGCAACAGTGACTAAAAAGGAACTGGCAGAGCAAAGTTCCTCTGTCTACCACCCTAACATGGACTCTAGGGACATGGACAGGTTTCAGAAGCATGTCTATGCTTCAGCAACCTTCACCCTTAGGTCACTGAATTATTTTCACATTTCACAACACTTCAGAGGGATTTGATCAAAGAGCTCTCCAGATCTTTTTCTGGTACCACATCCTCCAAGGTAGAGTGTACTATTTCCTCACATTTGGCTACCCTGCAGTCTATCTCAAATTCATCCATGAGGCTTATCTTCCATGCTGCTGAAGGTACATCATGGGCAACGAGTTCAGGCATTTCCATTAGTAGACATGCCTAGATGCTCTTATGTGATTTTGCAGAATGCTTCAAATGTTCTTTCGTCAATGCTCCTTTTGATGCATCTCCATTGTTCAGCCCCAAAGTGAAAGACACATGCCCTAGGTGTGAGCAGGAAGGGAAAACCCTGCCTGCTATGGGCATACATTGTTTCACTCCTCAACAGACCTTTTCAAGGAATCAGTGAGGTGAAAGAAAAATGTGGTTCAAGAAATCCCAGGGCCCCTTTCAAGATCGACATGGAGACAGTTCTCCCAAGGGCAGAGGGGAATTCAAATGGAAGATGCTGTCCCAGTGGCAGAGGTGGTCCATATAATCAGTGATCTTGGGATACCTTCTCTAACAGATCCTATCAGTGCTTCTGAAGGGAGGCCTGACTGTCCATCTCTGGAGTCATCTATCCCTGCACCAGAGAGCCTGGCTAGAAATTACAAAAGATTCATGGGCATGGAGGATAATATCCAGAGGTTTTATGATACCATATTTCCAACCACCACATTACTTTCAAACAATATCCCCATGTTCCACCCAGTCAGAGGAAAACAGTAGCACTGGAATTAAACAAGTTGCTAGAAAAAAGAGTCATCCAAGAGGTTCCCCCAGACCAGAAAGAGTGCAGAAATTATTCAAGCTTCTTTTTAGTGCCAGAAAAGACAGGGGACTGGAAATCAATTTTGGATCTCAGCAAACTAAATCAATTGGTTCAGCATACAACGTTTTAGATGGTCACAGTTAAGTCCATTCAGCCGTTTCTGCACAAGGATGACCGGATATGCTTGATAGATTTTCAGGATGCATGCTGTCATGTCAAAATGAACAGATGATCTAGAAGATGTCTACACTTCTGGCTGGAAGCCAGTCATTACCAATTCAGAAGACCGCCCTTTGGTCTCACCACAGCCCCCAGGGTGTTTACAAAGTACATGGCAGTAGTTGCAGCTCACCTGAGACTGTGGGGATTCTGAGTGTTTCCATACCTGGATGACTGGTTCCTGACTGCTTCAACCAAGTATCAACTAATTCAAGCATGGGACTACTTACTACAGCTGTGTTTTCTTCTGGGGATATCCATTAATTACAACAAATCTCAACTTTATCCAGCTCAAACTGTGGAATTTGTTGGTGCTGTTTTCAATAAGTTACTCATATAGCTTCTCTCCCTCTGTCTCGGATTCAAACAATTCAGTCCCAGGTCAAAAAGACTATTCGGAAGTCTTCTCTTTCTGCCTGTCTGATACTCCAAGCACTGGAATCCATGTCAGCAGCAATCACTTTTGTACCACTGGCCAGCCTCCATGTGAGAATCCTACAATGGACACTCACAAATCCATGGTCTGTTCTCCAACACCCATTATTCAGGCCAATCAAGATAACTCAAGCTTGCAAGAAATACCTCCTTTGGTGGAGCCACTCAAATCAAATATATGAAGGCTGTCCCTTTGTTCTTCTTCAGCCCAAGACCACAATGACAAAGGACTCTTCTCAAGTCTGGTGGGGGGGCATTACTTGGAAAGGACAGTACATGGTCACCTGAAGAGGCCAAGTCATATGTCAATGTCCTGGAAATAAGAGCTCTCCTCCTAACATTGCAGACCACTCTCCCAATGGGGGCTATTGTGATTCAGATGGACAATATGCCAGTGTTCTGGTACATCAACAAAGGGGAACCAGTTCTCACCCTCTTTGTCGAGAAGCTATGAAAGTATGTCAATGGGTGTTATCTTCCAATCACTTTCTAATAGTAACACACATTTTGGGGAAATCCAACATGATTGCAAACAAGTTAAGCAGGCCTATTCTGATGCCTCATGAGTGGGCTCTCTGTCAGTGTGGTGGAGAGGATTTTTCATTGATGGGACCAACCATGCTACAGTCTCTTCACCTGTCCCCTCAACAGCAAATGCAGTAGGTTCTTTGCCCTGGTCAACTCCCCCAGTGGGGGAGTCCCCAAGAGACACTTTTTTTCACACTTGGCCCTCTGGTCTACTTCACGATTATCCCCTATTAACCCTCATTCCCCAAATTTCTCCAGAAAGCATATCAATTGAAGAGCTCAGTCATCCTCATTGGTCCTTACTGGCCTCATCAGATCTTGTTTCCCTTCCTTTGGCCTCATCTTCTACATCCACTGTGGATTCTAGATCTGACTCCAGACCTTCTGTCTCACCTGACAGGCATTACTCATCCAGACATTTTAGGCCTGAACCTGGCTGCATGGTTTCTCCAGTTCTGTTGATTATGAAACAGCCCAGGCTCTCCTTCTCCATCTATCATATTCTGTTATCTTCCTATAAAGCTTCCACTAGAAAAAGTTACAGAAGTAAATGAAAAAGATTCGTTTTTTGGGCATACAAAAAAAAAATTTAGACCCTTTTTCAGTATTGATTTCTAAGGTTCTTTATTTTTAACCATAGTTTTATTTATTTATTTAACATCTGTTTAATGGGAAAGTCTGACTCGGAATAAGCCAATTTTCAGTGGAGGCCCAGGGAAAAACATTCCAGATGCAAGTCTTTGTAATATGGGAGGTAACCCACATGAACGCAGGGAGAACATGCAGACTCTGCACAGAACGCACTCCAGCTGAGACTCAAACCAGAGAACCTTTTGCTGTGATGCAACAACATTAACCGCTACACCACTGAGCCATCCAAATTGTAATTTTCAATGAAGGTGCAAGCTCCTCAACCATCAGAGTACAATTAGCCATCTCCAAGTTTAATATAGGAGTCAATAACTCTACCTTAGCTTCCTGTAGGCTTTGTAAAGCTTTTCTTAGTGGAATCTATTTACTTAGACCTGCTTGGGATTTAAATGTTGTTCTTCAGGCCTTGTCCCAACCCCCTTTGAACCACCAGCTGCCTGATCTAAAATGTCTGACCTGGAAAACCATTTTCCTAGTTACTAATAATCTGCCAGAAGAGTGCCTGAACTTCAGGCTCTATCTTCTAAACCTCCTTATTTAATTTTTTTTACGATAGGGTTGCTTTACGGAACAATCCTTCCTTTTTACCAAAGGTGGTGTCAGAATCCAATATTAATCAGGTTATCAACCTACCTCTACTAGTCTTCTTTCTGAAATTTTCTAACAAAGGAGAATATATGTTACACCTTTTGGATATCCACAGACAGTTATATTTCTACCTTCACAGAACCAAAGATTTGAGAAAATCTAAACAACTGTCTGTCTCCTTTTCTGATTCAAAATTATGCAAACCAGGTTCTAAAGTGACTTTAGCCAAATGGTTGACTAATTATATTACCTTTCTTTATGAAAAAAGTAGGTTTGACTTTACCAAAACCTCCAAAAGCCCAATCCACCACGTCTATGGCAACTTCCTCAGCCTTTTTGTGTAGAACTTCCTTGGATGATATTTGTGCTGCTGCAACTTGGGTTAATCCTCATACCTTCATTGCTCATTACAAATTGGATCTAGTCTGTAGGGGAAGAGCAGTCTTTTACTCAGTTGTGCTCCGGAATATCCTTCCTTAGAGTCTGCCAGGATTTAGGTAGCTGGGGGCCGTGTCCCAACAGTTGAGGAATGAATGAAAATGATGTCAGATAAAAATGTTATGCACTCACCATAACATTCTATCAGTGTTGTCCATTTTCATTCTTCCTCAGTTTTCCATCCAGCAACCCCCTTCTTACTTTACTTCTGGAAAGATTGAAGGATATTGGAAGAATCACCGTTACTGGCTTGCACCCCAGATTCCATTTGTCCTTTATTTTCCATTGCTCTGTAGGTCTTTGGGCAGCAAACTAGAGCTGATGTATGTAAGATGACTAGAGCTTTGTGGGTAAAGGGAGGAGCTTGAAATTTCAAGCATTCTATGATCTGGAAGAAGCAGCTCAGTTGGATCCAAGGATTGGATCTAAGGCCAACAGTTGAGGAAGAATAAAAATGGACAACACAGATGGAATGTTATGGTGAGTAACTTTTTTTTTCACAGTACTGCAGTTTGCATGTTGTACTAATTTAATTTATTAACCCAATAAACCCACTGGACACAATTATCCTTTCTCAGTGGTATCCCAAGAATGCTGTCTTATTACGTGACTTGTTTTCAGTTACACAAGAAGAAAATGGAGGTAGAAGGAATTAAACCTTGTACTGAGAAATACAAGAAAACATATAAACATTGTAGAGTATTAGTCTTGCACACTGTCAGTAAAATTGGTTTCTCTTTAAAAAGGAAAAATTTGTAAGCTTTTTATTTAGAAATATGGATTTATAACTCATGAATGTTATGAAAAGCACTGGTAAGGCACATCTGTGAAGTATTAACATGTACTCATACACTGTATCACATGTATAATGCAAGAGAAATTAATTACTGTATAAATGTTAGATATTTTGATGCTGTTAGTATTTACACAGTGTAATAATATAACTTATGCATTTCTTTATTCACAAATGTGTCTTTATAATTGTTTTGTATTAATTTGAAACTTACATTATGTGTAACAGTACTACAAAATTAAATGACTTCCAGTTTATGCAGAAAACAATTAACCTGTCGGAGAAACACTTTAATTAGCATTTGTAACAAACCTAGCAAGTAGCCAGCATAATGATGCATCTGGAAGTAAGCAGGTTTATAACTACATGTTGTAAAATACTAAATTAAAATAAATGTGTTATTCATTATCTAAATGTTCCTGTAAAGTTTATGAAAACCTGTGACAATAAAGTTTTGTTAACCTTACCCTTCTGATGATTGTTACTTTGGATTAAATAAAAAAAAAAAAATCACACAAGTTCATCTCTGTATGTAAACAGGCAGGATAATGTTTTTTCTTTAAGCAAGAGATGCTCAGGGATTCAGAAATGCCACATCTGTCACAGCCAAGCAAATACCATTTCCCTTGCATGTGCAGTGCGTCCTGAGGCTCATTACATATGCATGCGTTCAGACCAGTCTGCCCGATGAAGAGCTTTTCATCATTTAGCAATGCAGACTCACAGCCACATCATGCTAAACCAGCTCATGGCCAGATTGAAGTACAATCAGCAGAGGTAAACATTGCTCGTGCATAACTATCGATGATAACTGATGTGAGTCTGCTCAACCAGATGGCAAAACTAGCTTGCCGATGTATATTCATAGAAGCTGTGATGAAAGGAGTTACTGCCAGCACAGTTAGTTGGAATTTTGTAAATAATTATATGTCACTGGTGAATAAAAAAATGATTTATATAAGATGCTTGTGTTATAAATGTATTAGAACTGTATACCACGTGTATATCAAACTGCTCTGTACAGATGTTTGTGTTGAAAACATATTTTTTAAAGTGCTTGTGCTTAAAATGTATCCACAGTGTGCCCTACTGGAATAGAGCAGAAATGTACATGCATTATTGTAACTGTTAAATATACATGTCAACACAGGAAACTGGAAGGTTAACTTCAGTCCAGCAAACTTTAGAAAAATAGCTGAAATTAAATTACTTTATAGGCTACGCAATAAAGAGGCTATCTCTCAAGTTTTCAGTACAGCTAGGAAGCTTTCTGTATTGTCTTTAGAGTGAACTAATTACTAGTCTTGAAAGCATGAAGGAATGCAATTGTTTTATGACTTACATCTGCCAGAGATCTGAGCTAAAGTCCTTGTCTGTATATTTTACAGGTAGATGCTAAATGCTGACAGCTTCTAGCAATAGGGGTTTTGGCCTAGGAGCTAGAAGTCATATGACAAGAAGTGGTGTCATCCTGCAAGCTATCCCAGCAGTAATATTTGAGATATTATTTTGAGAAGTCTGTTAGTGAGACAGGGCATTCTGCATTCTGTCTTGGACAAGACAACAGCTAGAAGATCCATTCATCACATCTGCCTTGCTCTGTTAGTAAGTTCTTAGGTTATAGTACAATTCTCTTAGATTCAGTCAGAAATATAATGAAGCTTAGTTTAGATATTTTTCTTTATTTGAGACTGTCCTGCAATGTTTTTAATATTTCCTGTGGTTTTTAACTCAGATGTCATTGTGAATATATATTTAGTATTTTCTTGTTCTTTTATTATTAAATATATTTAAATCTTTCATCGTGGCTGATCTGTGTAGAGATATTTACGTTTTGAGAGCTCTTGCATATTTATTTGGTGATACTGTGTGGGCCACTCCTAATAGCCTTGCTCTTGGTCAAACTACCATTTCTATTAGTATTAATATTTATTTATTTGACATTTGTTAACCAGGAGAGTCCATCTGAGCAAAAGCCCTTTCTTCAGTGGAGGCATGGGGAGAAAAGCTCCACAGTACAAGTAAGCAAGAAAATTTACAAAATTGAAGAGGGATACAGTGAAAAATTTCCAACAGTTAAGCAAATGTAGATAAAGCTCCACAGTATGATATAGTAAGATGCATTATAACATTAAAAAAACATAGCAAAGAAATATACAATAACACATTTCAATTGGCAGAAGTACCTCACAAAGAGGATTACTGGCCTCAAACAAATGTGCTACACTGACTGCCTCAAAAAAATCCAGCTTTACTCCATAGCATATCACCCACTCCAAGGTGATCTCTGCTTAACATATAAAGCTATGTCAAACCCAGAGCTGTTGGACATGCTACACCTAAATAAATCCCAATCCCTCCGAGATACACACTCTATGGACCTAAACCTTGTCACCACAATAAACAGGACATGCTGGAGGGATAGATTCCTGACCCAGAGACTTCACATACTCTGGAAGAGGCTACCCATCTATGTCAAGCAAAGTTCTTCATTAGCACTCTTCAAGAAAAATCTTGATGAGTGGATGGGAAATAGGAAATATGCCCCGGGGATCACTTCTGTGTCTCTGCTCGACAGTGGCACAGGAAAATAACTTTCTTGGGTGGTGTAAGCCAGGGAACCTTGTTGGTTAGGCTTACGTAGGCCCTTGGACTGATAGCCTAGTACCTACCTATGAACCTATGAACCTATGAATGAATTTGGACACCCTTTGTTAAGGGCCCTAAAGTAGCTGATAAGGAGTGACTGGTGGCAGTGATAACTACCTTATAGTCTGAGCAGAAAGAGACATAGCTAGTAAACCTGTAGAAAACTCTTCAAGGTGTGTGTGCATGCAAATCAAACCTCAAAGAGTGTGTGTGTCAACTACTTGGGCAGGGACATGAAGCACTGGTTGGACAGTAAGGGTGCTGGAGGTATTGTCTTGGTCACTCAGCTGAGATCTCAACTCTATAGCAGTACCAGTGGGAAGTCTTACTGAGGATCTGGAGAAAGAGGGAGAAACCAGTCCTGGACTGACTGTGGTCTTTGTGTGTGCTTAGGGGAAATTGCACTTGATGCGGTGAGCTGCATCTGGAAATACTGTGTGTGCACCTGTTAACATCCCAGTGAACGTCCCCCCACAAGTGCCAGTGGTGAGGACTGAGGCTCCTTGATTACTGGTCCTGTGGAGGGTCATCACATTTGATATTGGGATTCAGTGGTGTGGATATTGAAGTCCTGCAGCCTGCAAACAGTGATCACTAAAAAAGGTGTTTGTACTCTTAAGAAGCCACATGGTAGACATTCAGAGTTTCATATCACAACAGTTTTATTTATTTTTTGTTAGCTTAGTTAGTCAGGGAGAACAGGCAAGGATGTCAGCAGAGGATTATGGAAAGCTGACAAGGAGCCAGTTGGCTGAGATGTGCCAAACCAAAGAACTGGTGCATGCCAACCTGACTAAAGTGGAAATGATTGCAGCCTTATTCACAGCTGCATCACAGACCAGCAACCAAGAATACAGCCAGACTGGCCTTTGGGATGTACAACTTTTAGAAAATGGACAGTTTAACTTTGCCTCAGAGGACGTACAAATCTGTCTGGAGTTAGAGAGTTGAACTGGAAGCCAAACGACTGGAACTAGAATCAGCAGAGAGACTGTTTTACATATATATATATATATATATATATATATATATATATATATATATATATATATATATATATATATATATATATATATATATATGGATGTATATCATTAAATTGAATGCACATTAGATTGGAACTCAATGCAACAAACCTAATATGTCAAATCTTGATCCATCAAATAAACACACTTCTGTGTACCTATAATTCCAGCAACAAACAGAAAAAAAAAAACACTTTAGAAGTCATGCACTGTGATGATTGTATGTAATATATTTTATTTATTTATGTATTTATTTATTTATTCATTTATTTATTTCATGAACTGAACTGTAATCTTCCAAAACCATTACAGAAATGTGTTGCATTCTGGTACATAAATGCATTGGAACACATTATTTTTGGAGGGATTCAAGCTCCCCTGTATAATTCATATGGAGGGCTATTTTTGCCACACACCAAAGGCTTTAAATATACTACCTCTAGGGTTCCACAACAATAGGGAAAAGGAAAAAAAACCTCTAGTATCCATTGTAGTGTGATCTCCCTCTAATAGACTTCAAGTTTTGACAAAAACATTGATCAATTAAGGAATCATATCACTGCTTTAACAAAACAAGTCGACAAACTGAAAGTCTCTCTCTCATATACACACACATGTGTATGTATATATCTTTAGGTGTATGTGTGTGTGTGTGTGTGTGTGTGTGTGTGTGTGTGTGTGTGTGTGTGTGTGTGTGTATATATATATATATATATATATATACACACATACACACACACACACACACACACACACACACACACACACACACACACACACACACACACACACACACACACATACACACATATATATACATACACAAAGTGATGTGGCAAAAGCAAATGAGGTCAGCTATTTATATGTAAGTGACTGCATAATAAAGCACCATGTATGATAGTAAGATAGTAGAGCACTTCAGAAAAGTTTAAATTTTGCTTTGTGATGCTGGACTCGCCATGGATTTGTACTCAGTCATATGCCCATGCTCAGACAGAGTATAGTATGAAATATGCTTGGGGTTACTACAACCATTGTAAATGTATCTGCAAGAAGCTCTTATTGCAGTTCTTAGCACTGTATGAGATCAGCACTAAAGGTGCAGGGTCATGCAGATATGATTAACATGTCATGTCCTCGATGACACCAACATAGTGCGCCATTACCATGTGGACAGAGACACTATGCAGTACATTGTGGAAATGTGTCATCCTCATCTACAGCCCTGGGGGAACTGTGGACTACCTGTAACAGTGGACACTAAGGTATATATGCCCTTATGTATAATAGCTACAGGGACCATTCAGTGATCTACTGAGAAGACAGTGGGGGTGTCTCAGGCATCAGTGCTTCAACATACAGAGGAGCAAATGTGGTTCCCACAAACACCAAAGGTGAGAGCAGACACCATGCATGAGTTTTTCCTGAGGTAGTAGGGGCCATAGACTATACCCACATTAGAATACAGGCCCCACCACATGAACTGTGAAGGTGGTACATGAACTACAAAGGGTATCAGTTGCCAGGTAGTCTCTAGTGCCCAGGATATCATCTACAATGTGTGTTCAGGTCAGTCAGTTTTTGCAGCTTCCACGTACACCTATAACCTGTATCAATGGTTTGCGAGGGATGACTTCCCAGATGGACATCTCAGTTGAAATGGTGGATATGTCCTAGAACCCCAGCTGATGATGCTCATCACAAATCCATACAATCCAACTGACCATGGGAACAACTATACAGTGTCACAAACAAGAAGCATAGAGCATGCATAGCTTTACAACATAATTATACAAAACTTAAGCAGATACACAACAGTAAAGCTGATGCATGAAAAATACCAGATTATATTTACCCAAGCATAGGATGACCACACTGTGCATCAGACATAGGCAACCCAAGTTATCATCATTTGCACAAGTGAACAAGGAGTACAGGAGTGCATGTCTTTTACAGGGAAGTATGTGTGAGTACTGAGGAATTCCAATAGAAAAAAAATAGCTTTTATGGATAGTGTGATAACTGGATTGGGGGGTGGTTAATGTTTAGAATAGCAAGGGTCAGTGGATATAACCTAGGCCAGATACTGTTGTGCTACCTGACCATGACCAATGTCTGCAGGTGTATGTGCCAGCATAACGATAACCACAGCCATGGAGACACCCTCTCCTGGGTATAAGCACCTCTGTAGCCAATATTGTTGTGGATTTGCTAGCATTACTGGGAATGAGATCTCACTTGTCTTGGCCATGTTGGCTAAGATTTAAGGATGAAGACGATGGCTGGCCATAAGGATGGCCCCTTGCCCATGAGAGATGACAGGGAGAAGACATTACATGGTTCAATGCATCATTCAGCCTATCCAATTAATCAAACACACAGGTCATGCACTGCATAAGTCTTCACCATCTCAGACATGATTTTGGTGGAACTAGCCTGTGCCTCCATAATGGCCCTGCACTTAGATTGACTGTCAGCTACTGAGACACCAACCACAAGAAGAAGTCATCATTACCAACCTCCCTGTGTGAACCTCTGCCCCGCAGTGCTAGGGCAGACACAAACATCACCATACTGGGGGGCTAATATACTTCCCTGATCTAATGTCCCCATCAACTTGTCCACTCTCAGATGTTTGTGTTTCCTGGGTATCCGCAGGCATATAAACTGTGACCATACTCTGAGTAGGGTATGTGAGGTTCACACTTCCTGGGTCCAGCACACACACTGCACCACCTGACTGTGTCAACATATCCATGCTATCATTAGCAGGGACTATGAATCCTTCAGCATCAGACAGGGCAGTTCCACATTGCTGGTGCTGGATAAAGATTCACCTGTTAATATATCTAAGTAAAAAAATATCCAATGTAAGTATGATCCAGCACCACAACTACATGTGCAAGTAATATCTCTACAACTACAAAAATATCATAGCAAGTAATAACCCTGGCTGTACCTTGTTCAGATCAACATGAAGCTTGGTTCCAATCCCTGATGTACCTGGATGTCATAAGTCAGACAGATGTTATACAGTTTAATGTGACTAGGATCTAAGGATAGCAGCTACAACTATATATTGATAGTATGATATAGGACTACATAACTGAAGCACTTCCAGGTGAAAGTGTCTGGAGCCTCTCCAGCTTTGCTCTGACATCCAGCACCATACTGTGGGACTCTGATGAGGTGGTACTGCTTTTAAGTGAGGCCAGAAACTCCTTTGTCTCTGTAAGGGGTGGTTCTGTAGTTGGACTACCACCTGTTGCCCTCTCCTGCGCCAGGGACTCTACCTTGTGGGTGTCAGACTGGATTATATCTCACAGTCTGTGGCAGACCATATTGTAAGTAAGATCATGACCACCCACAACATTAACACTGGTTACATTTCAAACCATGGTTATGGAAGGGCTGCTTAGTAGAATGGACAGCAAACAGCTGTGTATCATGGAGGCAGACGGCCTCTAGTACCACCTCATTTTCTGTATCTGTAAACCTGGGTTTGCTGGTGGATGATGAAGCACCAGTAAATGCAGTACCTTTCTTATGGGTATAACCTTGTCGGTACAAAAAACACTGAGTGGAATTAACAGCTGTGGTTCTACATGAGCCTTTACAAAGCCTTACACAACTACTATCCTAATAGACCATCTAGTATGCTGTAGTTGTGCCTAACAGTTACATATGTATATCCACAAACAATCCTTAAGTGAAACTCTGCCATGTATGTGCCTTAAACACATATTTACCCAAAACAAGCACTGAACTGCAACTTAAGAGTCACATGACCATTACAGTATTAGTGTTAAAGGGTTGTGGCTACTCACAACATTGTTGTACAGTACTACATGTCCATACTAGAACACTTGCAATGTACTCTTAGGACTGCTTTGGGTAATGCATTTAGAAAAATGACAGAGTGACGTATCTTCTCTGCCTTACATTTAACAGCAGACAAAAAGCGACCTTTGAACAAGTAAGATGTGCGTAAAGTAGCACTTACCTTATATAAATATATATCTCTGAGAAGGGAAAGTTTCAGCTCTTGAAAATCACAGTATCCTGGTTAGAGATGTTTTATTCTGTAACACAATGAGAAACAAAGTTTTTCGTTGCGCTTGTATCATGTAAAAACAGCCCTCTAGGCATGATGATTATGCTAATTAGGACTTACCTTTGTTTCTGAATGACTCATTTTGTGCAATGAACAAACGTGATGAATATCATGTTGATTCTAGCACAATGTAATGTACATACATAGCTGAGCACCAGCTGTACACTCCATGCAAGTGTGATCAGCCAATTATTTTTGGAGTGTGTGAATTGCCATCTCATAATTAACCATCAGAAGATGGAGTTGATGTGTAGTACATGTATTCTCAGCAGCACACAGAAGGATGGAGGACTGCTGTGATCACACCGTAAAAGTGCCACTGGAATCATAAATATATACCTGCACTTTATTATTTCACCATTCATCATGCAAATAAGGTGCACTTTGATGCCCAGTGGTGCAAGAAGGATGGGACACATAAGAACTGCTTTGGACACTAATTCTCTGCCACTTTTCCTGAGATCTTTCAAGGCGACACATGATGTGGTGATGTTCTAATGCACTTGATGGAGAGCTCTACGACACTGTGGGTTATATGTTGTTTTATAATGTTCAGTTTACATTCTACAAAACTGTTACATATCCCTGAAATGTGTATTTTCTGACATTGTCACTCTGACTTCCTCTCTGGCTTGCCTTGCTACTATACTTGTACAGAGAATATTATCCTCAAAAGGTAAGGGTTCAAATCTGTTGAAGTTTATCTTGCCACCAGTCTGCAAACATGTTGTTATATTCCCCTGAAATGTGTGTTTTCTGACATCTTTACTCTGACTATTTCTGTGGCTTGCCTTGCTAATGCACTTGGTACAGAGGTTATCAAGACAAAAGATAAAAGAAAACATTGAAGTCTTCCGTTTCTTGCTAGCAGTGGGAAAAACTGTTGTTAAATTTCTCTGAAATGTATGTCCTCTGACATCTTCACTGTGGCTTGCCTTGCTAATGCACTGGTACACATGATATCACTATGAAAGGCAAGGGTTCAGACCCATTGAGGTCTGTCTTTATTCTCCTGCTGTCACTTTGCAAAGCTGTTGTTATATTGTTGTTTGCAAAGCTGTTCTTATATCCCCCTGAAATGTGTTTTTTTTTACATCTTCACTATGAATGTTTCTGTGGCTTACATTATTAAAGAACTGAGGATGCAATGCAATTGGAATGATTTGGTGGGTCAATTCCCCTTCATGATGAATACTGCCATTTTTAATGACATTCTCATTATAGTACAGGTACACTAATTAAACTCTGATGTTGTTAAGAGTGGTGTAGGTCAGGATAGTATGCTACTTTATTGTATCCTACCACTCCTGCGTAAGTTTCACATAGTTCTACATTGAAGTATTATCATACCCCTTCTCCATTGTGTTTTGTGGCCCTGTTTTGGTGGGAAGCTTCCTTTGACTCTTCTGTCCATCTTTGTCATTTATTTTGCTATACTAAAACTACTACACTCTTCCCTTAAACATCACATTTCATCTTATAGAACAATTCTGTTACATCCCTGAAAATCCCAGACCAATAAAAATTTTGCATAATACGTCTACGTCTCTTGGTATGCTTTATGCCCATATGACCTGCAAAGGACATGTCATGGGCTATAGCTAGAAGTGAATCAACAATTAAAAAAAAAAATAAAATATAAAATACAATGGAGAATCCAGATGGTGAAATCCACGTTTAATGTAAAACAACAAATCATTGAGAGCTTTCATCCTAAAATCCACTGAGGACTTCATCAGACTACAGAAGCACACTGATGTCAAGGGTTTAAATACAGGCAAATAATCCAATTAACCCCTAGTCCACCAATAACAATGCTAATTGAATTTCTAGGTAAATTAATCCTCATGTAAATTAAAAAAAAATAAATACACTTATAAAAACACAGTAGTTTCTACTCATCCATCACACAAAACAGTAACCATGTAAAATTATTTTTATCCTTTCTCTCAAATGTGTGTAATTATATAAGTACAATACAGTTATACAAATACAGTTATATAATAACACAAACCCTTGACATCAGTGTGTTTCTGTATTCTGCTGAAGTCCCCAGTGGATTTTGGGACAAAAGCACTCAATGATTTATTGTTTCACATTAAACGCGGATTTTACCATCTGGATTCTCCATTTTATTTAATTTTTTAATTGTTGATTCAGTTTGTGGTTTTTTGCACTTTGGAATCTATGTCTAGAAGTGACAGATGATAGGTTCTGGGCACTACCAACTGCCTTATTACCTCACCCTCTAACCCTTCCTCAGGGGTCCACTCACTATACAGTAACCCATTTGTCCCAGTATACAGATTCCCCTTTTCCTTGAGAATCAGGCACCTCCCTGGCTACATCAATTAAGCCTTGTAATGTAGGGTCTGAGAGCTAAGCCTGTCTCAACTATCTCTTTGTAACCCTTCCCAATTTCCCTTCCACAGAAAGTTTGGTATCCTCTGACAGCGGTGCCCCATTGTCAGCCTGGGTACTACTACTCACCTCTGCTCTTGCAGTCACTCTGTCCATGGGAACATCGGCACCCACTAGCAGCTGTGGCTCACCTTCAGTCTCACTGCTACAGGGTAGCTGCCTCCCTGAGGTAGCCACCTCAGCAGTCCTGGGTTCAAGTGAGCGGTCTGTCTGGGTCCACCCCAGGCTACCAGGCCCACATGGCTGTTTCCAAGCCTGACTGCATGTCACTGCTACATGCACACAAGGGTCTACATTATCAAAAATTATTCCCTATCAAGACTTCTGCAGGGATATCCTGAAACACACCTACTTTCTTGCTTCCTTTTCCACCTTGCCAGTCAAGGTGAATCCTAGCCAAAGGTATTTTGAATGGGGGTCCCTCCTAAAGCTTTGACTGGAATAGACTGCCCAAGCAAGTAGTGCTCTTCTTTAACCATTGCAGGCCTCACAATGGTTAGGTCAGAGGCTGTGTCTCTCTTAGCAGTGGCCTGCTTCCCATCTACTAAGATAGGATATAACCCCTTGTGGTAGTTTGGTACCCTTGTTGTCTGCAGATAACTTACCACTGGCATTATGTCAATCCCACTTGCTGTCTCCCCTACCTTTTGTTCCCCACCTTGCCTCTGTGGACATCTATATACTACATGACCCCACTGGTTGCATTTAAAACTTTTAACCCTTGATCCTGGCCATATACCTGAACTAGTGGCTTTCCCTGTTACTGGTGGACTCTGTTGGGGCTGTTTAGGCTACCCACCATGGGTTCCCTTATACCCATGTGCAGCACTGGGTATTCCTTTCTGTGCAGTGATGCCCTGCTTGCTACGTATAGGTCTCCTTTTTTTCCCCGACTCGTCTGTGGTGTTACAATCTCTATCTGCCAACCAGATTTTCATGTCCTCAGACAAAGTGCTAAGGGCTTGTTCCCTCAGCAAAAGGTCTACCAGCCCTTTAAAAGTGGTGACCTGACACCCACTCACCCACCTATGAAAATAAGTGCTTAATTCAGCAATATATTCACACACGCTTTCATCTGCCTTGCGCCTGTACTCACAAAACTTTTTCTATAAGCTTAAGGTGTTAACTTAAACACTCTAATAAATAATTTTTAACTGTGTTATAACTTAAGCAGTCAGTATGCAACAATTTAGAGACAGCAGTTACAGATTTACCATGGAGTAAGGAGGTCAGGAACCATACCCAGAGCCCTTGGTCCACATTTTACGGTTTACACAGCATTTCAAACATATGAATAAAACTATCACAATTATCACCCTCTGTAAATTGTGGAAGAAATGTACTGACCTTTATTGCTTCTGGGGTTCAATTATTCCCTTTCCCATTACCTCCATGACCCTGGTGAAGAGTCATCCTATCTTTTTCATATTGTCTCTGTCTCTCATTTTCTTCAGCTTCCAGATGTCTCAGTCTGTCTGCTGATTATAATTCCATTTATTTCTGTTTCTCCTTTTCTTCAGCATCCAAGTGTTGCAGTTTCTCATTTTTCCTGCTGATTCTATTCCCAAACATTTGGCCTCCAGTTCAAGTCTCTTCAACTCCAAACAGATTTTTAAGTCCTCTGAGGAAAACTGTCCATTTTCTGAGAGTTGTAGATCCCCAAGCCCAGTCTGGTTGTCCTCCTGATTGCTGGTCTGTGTGCAGCTGTGATTAAGGCTGCAATAATTTCTGCTTTAGTCAGGCTGGCATGCATCAGTCCTTTGGTTTGGCACATCTCAGCCAACTGGCTCATTGTCAGCTTGCCATAATCCTCTGCTGACATCCTTGCCTACTCTTCCTGGCACTAAGCTAAGAAAAAATAAATAAAACTATTGTGAAATGAAACTCTGAATGTCTACCATGTGGCTGTTTGAGAGTACAAACACCTTCTTTAGTGACCACTATTTACAGACTATAGGAGTTCAATATCCAAACCACTGCCTGGAAATCTGATGTGGACATTCCAACACTGCCATCTAAAATGTGATGCCCCACCACTGGACCAGTAATCAAGGATCCTCAATCCTCACCACTGGCAACAGTGAGGGAACATTCACTGGGAGGATGGCACACACAATATTTTCAGATGCAGCTCTCTGAATCAGGTGCAATTTCCCCAGTCAGTCAGAGGCTGCTTTCTTCCTCTTCCTCTAGATCCCCAATAATCCTCACTGGCACAACTGTAGAGTTGAGATCTCAGCTGAGTGATTAAGCCAAGACCTCCAGCACCCTCTCTGTCCAACCACTGCTTCATGTCCCCCTGCCCAAGTAGCTGATACAAACACACACACACACACACCTGGGAAAGGCTGGCACACAGGTTTACTAGGTATTCCCCTTCTGCCTAGACTGTAAGGTAGTTTCTACTGCCACCAGTCACTCCTCATCAACTACTTTAAGGCCCTTAGCCAAGGGTGCCCAGTCTTAGTTTGTAATATTAATACTAATACAAATGGTAGTTTGACCAAGAGCAAGGCTAATAGGAGTGGCCCACACAGTGTCACCAAATAAATATGCAAGTACTCTCAAAACGTAAATATCTCTACACAGATCAGCCACAATGTAAGGTTTAAATATATTTAATAATAAATAATAAAAGAACAGGACTATACTAAATATATACTCACGGTGACATCAGATTTCAAAACTACAGGAAATATTTAAAATAATATTGCAGGACAGTCTCAAATAAAGAAAAATATCTAAACTAAGTTTTACTATATTCCTGACTATATCAAAGATAATTACTATTCCCTAGTTAGTAACTCACTATTAGAGCAAGGCAGATGTGCTGAATGGATCTTCTGGTTGTTGTCAGGTCCAAGACAGAATGCAGAGTGCTCTGTCTCATTAAGAGACTTCTCAAAATAACATCCCAAATATTACTGCTGGGAGAGCTTGCTTGTATATCATTATACAATAATTAACAGCTTTATTTAGCAGATTGTTGAAATTCATTATTTAAACTTCTGTGAAACCCCCACTGCTGGAAGCTGGCAATATTTAGCATCTACCTGTAAAAATACACAAATCTCTGATCTTTGGCAGATGCTGGAAGTCATAAAACAATTGTATCCTTCATGCTTTCTGAGGTAGTAATTAGTTCACTCTGAAAACAATACAGAAACCTTCCCAGCATAGATGCTGTGTCTCTAGCTGGATTGAAAATTGAAAGATGACATCTTTTATTGCATAGCCTATAAAGTAATTTAATTTCAGCTATTTTTCTAAGGTTTGTTGGACTGAAGTTAGCCCTCCAGTTTCCTCTGTTAACATATACATTTAAACAGTTACAATAGTGCATATACATTTCTGTTCTCTTCCAGTAGGGACACTGTGGATACATTTCAAACACAAGCACTTTATAAAATACCTTTTCAACACACATCTGTACAAACCAGTTTGATATATACATGACATCAAGGGCGCCCGCAGGCAGGTGCAAGGGGGTGCACTTGCACCCCCCCCTGAAATCGGCTGGCCAGGAGAGTAATTATTTTTTTTTATTATTAGAAGTAAATTAAGGGCGTTCTTCTTTAAGAACTCCCTTTGCGTCCGGTCGTACAAATGGAGGTGCTTGCGACCTGTTTTCATCTTTTACATACGGTTTACGTCTTTATCTTCCACATTCGCGCGTGAAATTTGAATTCTGGATGGGCGCCAGCAAAGATGCCGTGTTGTGTCCACGAAGAGGGTATTGCCATTAAAATCGGAGCAAGCAAGCTGTTTCAGGAGCAGAGAGGGATTCCACAAAGGTAGGAAGGTTGCAGAAATAAGTTAGTTTGGTTAATAACAATTACCAGGGAACATACTCCTTACTAATAGACTGAAGTGTTCATTATTATGCACTATTAGGATTGTGGTCCAAACTGACTGATTTTTATGACTCCATGTGTATGGTTGTGTTATTGCGTGTGCAAGTGCTGGCTGATCTGTTTTGCAATAAAATGCATACAGCAAAAAAGGAATAAAATAAGGTTGTGTTTGTTTGGTTTGTAAAAACAATGTTTAAGTTGTGTTGCTTTTTCCTCTTTGCTAACAAGGTTTTTGTTTCTTTACCAGAAATTTAAAACTGGAGTTCAGGGATAATGTTGGTTAGTTTGTGTGGTACTGTGTTATTACTTTGTAAAGTGACAGTGTGGATGTCTGGCAACCATTTGGCATAACCCAAAATGTTTGTTTGTACAGTTTTTATATAGTTTTTTTTCAGGTTTGGAAAGTCGGTTTTTATACAAGTTAAATTTGTCTGCATGAATAATGTTGTATGTCTGTTTAATATTAGTGATATCCTCTTATGAATTATTTGAAGGTTTTAAATAATGCTGTTGAACTATACACAGCTCTTGTTATAAGAATTCTGATTTTTACAACATTAGTCACAAGAAGCCAGATTTATATTTGGATGCTTGGAAAATACAGGTTCATATTCATAGTCCCAAGGATTGTAGTTGCTTTGGGAAGTCATCCATACCTGATACTATCATATTGACAACACACCCCTTAGAGTTGACCCAGTAGTCAGGGACTTGGGGACACACACAGGTAGTAATCTAGCCTTTAATCATTATGTGTCTGCTGTGTCGAGGAAATCCTTATATGTTGCACAACTTATAAACAAAGGTATGGCATCTAAGTCCAAGGAAGTCATTGTTCCATCAGACCTATCATTGAGTACAATGCCCCCTTTGGTATATACCTAACCAGGCATATCCAATAACTGAAAAGTCCACAGAGGTTCCTCACTAAAAGAATACATGGTGTAAGTAATATGTCCTATGCAGGTCGCCTCAAGGCCCTATCCCTGTATTCTGTCTCTTATAGGTTTTGAGGGGCGATTTATGCCTGGCATACAGGGATTTGTCAGGCCTCACTCTGACAGACCTCCTGCATAGCCACAAAAGAAACAGTACCAGAATTACCCATTCTACAGACTTAAACTTTGCCTGTGATATAAATAGGACCTGCTATAGAGATAGGTATGTATCCCAGAGACTACACAGTCAGGCTCCCCATCCATTTGAAGCAGAGGTCCTCTCTAATCCAATTCAAGTGTAACTTGGACAATTGGATGGGAAACCAGTAATTCATCCCTGGTTTAGCACCTATGTCTCTAATGCAAACAGGTAACCTGTAAATGGTTCATCTCCCAGACCCATGCTTACACTTATCAAGGGTGTCAGAACTTGTCAAAGATTTGGGATGCATGGCTGGGTTTAAAAAGGCCCTTGTAGTCGTTAGCCTAGTAAACACCTATGACCTATGACCTAAGGCTTTGGCCAGGTCAAGGTAGGTGGTGTGCACCATCTTCCTCTTGTCCAATGCTTTGGTGACTGTCTCAAAGTCAACCAGGTTTAACAGACATGACCTCCCCTTGACAATGCCAAACTGTGTGGGGTCGAGTGTTGGCAATGTCCCTGTTAATGAGGTCCATGATAATCCATTCCATGGTCTTGCAGATCAGGCTAGTTAGGCTGTTGGGGCTATAATTTCCCAGATTGGTGGACACTCCACCTTTGTGTAAAGGGATGACAGTGGCAGTCCTCCACTCAGCTGGGATAAAGCCAGTACTCAGGCTTTGGTTGAATAGGGTGCCTAATAGTGCTGTAAGTTCATGCCTGAGTTCATGTAGGATGCAGCCGGGGATGTTTTCAGGTCCCATGGAGGCTGTATTTTTTTGCCTTTGAGAGGGCAGTGAGGACATGTTCCCCTAGAAAAGGGAGGGGCAGATACTGAGGATGTCCTGATTTACTGATGGGGGGACAGAGGGGTGAAGTTTTTGCTGAATCTGTCAGCCAGTAGGTTGGCTATATCTACAGCATTTGTGTATGTGGTGTCCTTGACCACCAGTTATGAACAGATCTGGGTGCTTCCTTTGAGATTGCAGACATATGTGAAGAAGGCCTTATGATTGTCTCTAGTAGATGTGGCCAATTTGGAGTCCAAGTTGGCTTTACAGGATTTCACTAGTGCTCTTATTTGCTTGTTCAGGCTAAGCAGAGATTGCTTCCAATTGGGCACCTGCTCCTTCTTGGTCCTAGACTGCAATTTTTTCCTTTTGTTATATACTTTATTGCAGATGTCCACCAGACAGGTTTACTCTTCCCTGGGGATGTGGATGATTTTGTCCTGTTGGGTATTCCTGATTCCATGTGTCTATATAAATGCTTGCATAGTACTTTGGTATAAATTTGGATATTGGTGCCAGTTCCTACAGAGGTGAAGGAGGCTGTGAAACTGTTTATACATTCCTCAGGAGATTGTAATCAGCTTTGGATAAGTTTTTTTGTTTGACCCTAGCTAGAGGGGGTCAGGGGAGATGGTGACTTTGAAAGTGACTGCTTTATGGTTGGATCTTGCCAGGGAGGATAATACTGTAGGGGGTGCTGCAGTGGTTACTCATGTTGGTTAATGCCAAGTCCAAGATAGTATCACCTCTTGTTGGGGTATTGACTAGCTGTTCCAAAGCATTTGCATTGATAAAATTGAGGAATCTCTGGGCATTTGTGTTCTGGCATGAGTAATTTTTCCTATCTATGGTTGGGTAGTTAAAGTCACCCAAAATCAGGGTAAAAGTTTGAATCATGATAGATTTGAAGAGGTGTAGATAGGTGGAGTGGGCATCTTGAGTCAAATTTGGGGGCTTGTAGCTAGCTATGATTTGAATAGGGGTCTTGTCAATGGTTAACTGCACCTGGAGTGTCTCCTGTGTGTCATACTTAATAAATAAATATATATATATATATATATATATATATATATATATATATATATATATATATATATGGGTCTACTTCTAATGACCGAAACGCCGATTCGCCGACAGTGAAATCACCGACGAAGCGACGACGACGCGCGGTTGACCGACACGCTCGAATCCCGACAGACGGAAGACCGACAAGGGGAATGTGTAAGCGTGACCTGGTAAGTATGCGATAGTGAGGGATTTAGGAGTAGGGAGCGGACAGGTAAGTGTGCAATACTCAGGGATGTAGGGTTAGGGTGTGTGATAGGTGAGTGTCTCGTAGTGTCGGAGCTGGGGTTCGGGTGTGTAAGTGAGTTAGGGTTAGGGTGCAGGTAGGGAGAGGTGTGCGGGTGTCAGAGCTTGGGGTTGGGTGTGTAAGTGAGTTAGGGTTAGGGTGCAGGTAGGGAGAGTGTGTGGTAGTGTCGGAGCTTGGGGTTCGGGTGTGTAAGTGAGTTAGGGTTAGGGTGCAGGTAGGGAGGGTGTGTCGGGTAGTGTCAGACTTGGGGTTCGGGGTGTGTAAGTGAGTTAGGGTTAGGGTGCAGGTAGGGAGAGTGTGCGGTAGTGTCGGACCTTAGGGTTAGGGTTTTGGTTAGGGCTAGTGGATATGTGTTGTAGTGTACTGTGTTGTTTACGTGTAGTGTGTCGGTGTTATGGTGTTCGGTGTTTCGCGTTGTCGGGTTTGTGTGTTGTCGTTTTCTGGCCGGTGATTTCTGTGTCGGGGAATCGTTGGTTCGGTCTTTAGAAGTAGACCCATATATATACATATATATATATATATATATATATATATATATCTATATTAGTAAACGTAAAACAAAAAACAGACTCCAAACAAGGAATCCACAACAAGTGAAAAAGCAAGCAGGTCCACCACAGGATGAGGCTGACAATAAGGCTAAGATCACGAACAGTTGTAATGGAAGCCGTTTATTGCAAAACACACTGACTGAGCGCTTTCACCAGATAAACTGGTATCATCAGAGTCTTATATATATCTATATTAGATGTGTCCAACCTGCGGCCCTCAGAGCTCTTCCATGTGGCCCTCAACCTCTAACTGCAACATCGATGTACACATGCCCCAAAACACTGTTTTTGTTTTGTGTTTTTCGCTCCCGTGACCTGTAACGCTAATGTCGGTATGCGCATGTGCCAAGGCACCCTTCTAGTGTTGTTTTAGAGCCAAAAAAGGGTCAGTGTGTTTACGCCATTATTTTGTGCCGAACAATCAGAGAGTGTGTGTGTGTGTGTGTGTGTGTGTGTGTGTGTGTGTGTGTGTGTGTGTGTGTGTGTGTGTGTGTGTGTGTTCTCGCTGAAGAGGGACTCATGTATGGATTTGCTGTTGCCTTTGACAAGGGACAGCAATTACCTGTGTTAATAGGTAAGTATGGAGTGAGTGAGTGCATGCATGAAAGCAGAATTGTGTGCATGAAAGTAGAAGAAGAGTGTGTGTGTGTGTGTGTATGTGTGTATATGCGTGCATGACAGAGAGAGAGACGCATGCATAAAGAGGCTAACAATGATCAGTCTACCTACTGAACACAAACAAGTTAGCTCACAAATATATCATACATTAAGGAGTACACTTTCATTAAATTGTGGCTTTCCTGACAGGGAGAGTGTTGTATTGAACATGAACTCATACCTCTTAACTGTATGGATTTTCAAAGAATGTCTGAATTTTTGCCTCATCTTCCAATTTGTGTCTTTTGCTTAGGAAATAAAAGTAGTCATCCAAGGTAATGCAGTTCCAGGGAGTAAGAATGAGACAGCAGCCTAGGGTTAATGGGTCAGTAGTGGACTGACTATGTAGGACTGTAGGAATGTAGCATATAAAGTAGTATTGTTTTTTCAGACAAACAAAAAAGCACCTAGTACTGTTTTTTCATTGGTGGGTTCTAAGCAGTGATAGATTGGACAACAGTAAGCATAGCTTTGGCAGATCATCAATACTGGCAAATCAAATGGGCACAATGTCATTTTTAAATGTTGGGGATTTTAGTGTGTATGTGTGTGCTTATGTGTTGGGAGTGCTGCAACATTAGATGATTATTAAAGACAGAGACCTACGGACTGTGGAGAAAATGTTTCTTTGTTTCAAAACCTAATACTTGGGTACGCAGCTTCTTGCCATTTACAGTGGATGGATATTTACATTTAATGGACAATGTATTAGCGTGGGCCTGTGGGGTTCTGAAGGATGCCAAGTCTACAACTGCCAATGTCTTTTAAAGTGACCTGGAAATGGATATTGGGATGTTATTGAAAAAATATAGTAAGTGGGCTTAGAAATATAGTTTAATTAAACAAAGTCTACTTTCAATTTACAGGCCATAATTTAATTTATTTCAGGTAGTCCAGATACTGGTAGATTGTATACCATTAGACTTAATTAGTGAGAGCTTCATTCTGGGGAAACAAGCAGCCCTAGTTTCAGTGAAAGCTCTGTGGTTGCTTGCAGGTTCATAGGTTAGTACTAAGCTAACTGCCCTTGCAAGCCATTTTAAGCTTAGCCAATTATCCCTTGTGAGACTCAAACCCTGCACCTTGTGTTTGTAAGGCAAACACCTTAACCATTAGGCCACCCTCCCTAGGAAGTTGCAGGATGTTGATGCCATGTGTTTTATTTATTATTTTTAATGCATTTGTCATTTCAAAGCATGGTTTTCTTTGATGCAAAAGAAGGCATGACTGATTGAGCCATATAATGTTTGACAATGATGGGACAGAAAGATTATAAGTGATGTATAATGTTTGCAGCTACAGTTGTTTCAATGGTGTCTGTGATGCATAACTATTTTTGGGCCTGTGTCCCACTTTTTATTTTTCGCTTTGTCAAGATTTCTTGCTCTAAGGTTGAGAGGTATGGTTCCATACTAAATCAGAAGTTGTATTTACCTTGGAAGACTTTTTGGCATAATTATGAAAAACAGAGCCTTTTTAATATATCTGCTTATTTCCAATATAAACTGCCATGTAACATTGCAAATAACCTTCTTATTAAGCTACTTTACTTCTTTTGGAAAGGACAGGTATGATTCATCTGTTCGGACATAAGCATAGAGTGCTAATGTGACTTTGATTTCTTGCAGCAGTCTGTGGTTTACATAATCACTAACTTTTCTGTGTTTCTGGGTGTGTAATCAATTTAACAGTTTTAAAGATGTTTTCCAAAAATAAATAAATATATAATAAATAAATAATCCTCTCCAACACTTTGAGCTATTGACAAAGTCTGGGAATTTGTTTTTTTCAAAAGCGAAGGTCAGCATTACAGCTCAGTAAACTGTCAGTCTGTGAGTAACTTCTGCACAAATTAAAATGTCTGAATGTCAAATGGCTTTAGATTGGAGGGAAGTTTATTTTTATTTATTTTATTTTATTTTACATTTGTTTACCGGGAAAGTCTGACTGGACACAGGTCCATTCTCAGCGGAGGCCCGGGGAGAAAAGCTCCAAAAATAACACAAAACAATATAATACAATACATGAGAGAGAGAGAGTAAATTATGGATGTAGTACTCATACAATATGGCAGAGATTACATCTCATAACAGTGAGAATCATTGAGGTACAGAATAAACTTAAAAACATTTTTTTTTACAATTATAATTACAGCAAGGCAAATATCAATGATTTAAGTTTTTAGGAGAAAGTTCTGAAACAATCTTTTGGTATGGATAAACCTGGGGATTGACACAAGTTATATGTTTACACCAGTATGTAGCATTATAGTTTATGGTTTTCTTATTGATTTACTTTTTGCCGAGCAGTTGTTTGTTGATTTATTGATGGTCCTTTTGGTTGTGGGAAATTACATGGATGAATCCATCTCTATTATGACTTTTTTCAGATATTTTGCCTTCCAGACAATTTCTTTCAGTGAGTGGGTGTCATGTGATTACTGAGGTTGCCTATTTTACAAGTAGGGGCTTTATTGTGTGTGTGTGTGTGTGTGTGTGTGTGTGTGTGTGTGTGTGTGTGTGTGCGTGTGTGTGTGTGTAAGAGAGAGAGTGATTTAATATGTATACTGAATATAATTTTGCAAATGGAATTCTTAGTTAAACATGCCCCTCTTCTTGGGCAACTAGACTTGAGTAACCAATATTAGATCTTAGCCATCCAGCTGGGAAAGGTTAATATGTGGATTTTCCATTTGGTTTGATGAAGGCTATGTTACTTACCCAAGGACTACATTTATGGCTATCCATCCAGCCATCATGTTGCTGAACTACATTGTTTGATAATGAGAGGAGCTTTTTACAGAAGTTGAAGGTTTTTGTGTCAAGAACCTGTCCATAAAAAGTGGCTTGTTTATATTGCAGTGATGGCTGTGGTCTTTGTAGTGAGCATTTTAAGTATAACCAGTATTTCTGAGGTAGAGGAAGTCTCTTAAGGCAGGATCTTTCTTAGCCTGGAAAGCAAGCCAATGATGAAATTTATAGCGGCCAGTGAGAGACAGAGGAAAGCAAGAAGCTTTTTAGTCTGTTTGGATAAATAAGTGAACTTAGTCCTTTGACCTTTTTGTCAGAAATGGTTGTAGTCTTTGTTTTGGCAGGGTGTTTTGCTGAGGCACATGCCAAAAGGGGCATTGCACTCAATAATGGCTCTTGTAAAAAAAGAATACAGGGATGCTATGACCTCCTTGTCCCTGGATGAGATATCCTTACTAATGAAGTGGGCCATGTAAAAGCGTTCCTTACAACGGAAACAACGTGGTGGTCAAAAGTTAGGTTTCTATCAACCTGGGTGCCCAAGTACCATACGACTTATTGTGTGCTTACAACATTGTTATTACTGTGATAATTTGTGGGGACATCACTCTCCTCAAAGGGGATGATGATGCATTTTTTGGCATTTAGCTTAAGTCCATATTTCTGGCACCAGTTATTTGTTTGGGTGAGACCCTCTTGTAGCTTATTCAGAATTGTTTTATTAAGTCAGTAATGTGAATTCTTTACTTTATTGCAAATTTGTTGAGTTATTTTTGTGGATTATAGTATTGTAGGACTGCTGATGTTGACATTTTACGTAGTTGGACTGCTGGAATGGTTTTCCCAGTGAGAAATGCTAGTGCTGTGGTGAATATCTGTTTATTTGTAAAAAAAAAAAAAAACACACACACACATATATATATATATATATAGATAGATAGATATATTAACTAAGATGTTAGATTTAAATGTTAGATTAGAGAATTAGAGTGAGAATTAGAATTTTAAGGCAAATATTAGGCATTTATTACATTTATTAATTGTTCAAATGCACCTACAGTACAGCCAGGAGGTCGACTGTGGTCTTCCTGAGTAACGAAAGAGTTAACTATAGGATAAATTTTATATGCGGCCCCAAGACCATATATATACAGGTAAGGCTGGGTTGCTCTTCGCAGCTTTGAATCAGGTTTCTGTGACTGCACAGATGTCAGCATCTTCCAGGGTTAAGAATGCTTGCAATAAGTGCAGTTTCATGTTTAGACTCCTAGCGTTTAGCAGCATGACTTTTAATTTGCATTTTGTTGAAATGTTTTATGTTGGTAGCATCAACCTCGTGACTTTTCCTAAAAAAGGCACTATAGGGGAGACAAGGGCCTTTGCCAGAAGCCTGATGCCCAAGTGGGACAGATGCGGGTCATCTCTAGCAAAGCATTGTGGTCTGTCTGTCATATATTCCCAGGCTGACAGGTACTGGATCCCCCTGGAATGACACCAGAAACTAAGCCAATTGTTAAAATCAATTATTTTCTGTTTCTATCGAGGCATCATTCTGGGTGACGGTAGAATGCTGCTTAAGGCTAGGGTCATATCTGCCTGGGACACATATTCAGCGAGCTCAATCATGTCTCTCTTCAAATAGTCTAGGATGGTACATCTCAAGTCATTCACGCCAACATGGGACTATGATAGTCATAACAGTACTTGTTGAGAGACATGAGTGCATGTCTGATATGGCAGATTCTGACACCTGACAAACAACTAACCGTGACTTTCTCCTTATCCAGCCTGGTGAGAGGCACATCTTTGTGTCTCACAATGGATTCTCATATGACTAATATGTTGTCTTTATGGTTAGGCCTTAGTGGTTGCGAGACACAGGTGTGTGGAATATGCATGGTATTTGTTGTGGAGTTGGTGTGTTTTTGCCTCCGACGTCTCCTTTGTTTGGGTTTGTTTATGTTGAGAACCTTTGCATATGTTGGTGTGTGTTGTGTAGTTGTGGGTGGTGTTTGAGGTGTGATGATTGTACTGACAACCTTCTCAGTGCCAGATATACTGGCATGTGAGGGAGAGAACATACACTCTAGGTTCTTAATGTAATTACATCTCTCATAAATTGTGTCCTTGGGTGGTAGCAGTAGATGGTTGTCCATATACATGAGGCAGTTGCTACACTGTCTCAGGATGCCCATACCAACCAGGCTAGTGGGAGAAACCATAAGAAATTGTCCATCCATATTTGTCAGAATCTGAGGGAGAAAGGCCAGGCAGACCTAAGGGGTAGGCCTAAAGCCCAAGTGCTTAAACCAAACCTAAGAGGCTTAGAATAACACTTACAATTTCAACAGGCTATAAATACGCAGTAATAAATGCAACAGAAAAGATGTAATTGAACACTTTAGAGAACATGTAGCAGCAAGTAGCAGAAGAAAAAAGATGAAGTAATAGAGTAGGAGGAGGAAACACAAATGGTGTATAAGCAGCTGAGTACAGTGCTTTTTTTTTTTTTGCATTATATTTTTGGTCTGTTCCTTATAAAAATTCTGCTTTTGACAAATCACTGGGATAAGCCAAGGATTGAAGTTATTAAATGAATGACATGCATTTGAGTTTCAGACTTGATATCCTTCAGAAAATATATTCTAATACAAATCCTGTTATTCTAGCAACTTTCTAAGTGTGTGTGTGTGTGTGTGTGTGCGTGCGTGTGTGTGTGTGTGTGTGTGTGTGTGTGTGTGTGTGTGTGTGTGTGTGTGTGTGTGTGCCAGAGAGAGAGAGAAATGCCCTAGTTAGATCTAGCAGGTGGAATTTATTGTCAAGTGCATTTTCAAGGAATTGTGAGCTTCAAGGGAAGCAAAGGTTACTGCTGCTCATGCTGAGTCTGCTTAAAATGTACAACTGTTTTGTTTAGCAAATGGTATCATTATTGTGGTATAGAATTTGAAAGCAGTGTTAACACAGCAGGTAACATACTTGCATCTTGATGCAAAGGGCTGTAGGTTCCAGTCCTACAGCATGTACATTTATATTTTAACGGGTTATAGTACTGCAGCGTCCTTAGTATGTCCTCCTTTGGATGAGACACCTAATAACTATGAACCTGTTTTTCAGCTTGCCACCCATTCCCTATTGCAATATCCCAGCTTACCATTTCTTTTAATGCAACAAAGGCAATTTATTCTTCAAGGGCAACAGGCACTGAATTTGTAAATGAAACACTGAAATATAAAGTTTTTTTTCTAGCAACAACCTCTTCATTGGTTTCAGATCTCTTTAATGTGGAATTATTAGATGACTTTTACTTCTGCAGAGATTCTGCATATTGATTGATATTGATGGATTGTATGACAGAAGTTTGAGTGGCCCTTGAAATGTTCTGAATTGGGCAGGTTGTCATTATTGGTTCATATGATATGACCTCCTTGTCCCTGGATGAGATACCCTTACTAATGAAGTGGGCCATGTAAAAGCGTTCCTTACAACGGAAACAACGTGGTGGTCAAAAGTTAGGTTTCTATCAACCTGGGTGCCCAAGTACCATACGACTTATTGTGTGCTTACAACATTGTTATTACTGTGATAATTTGTGGGGACATCACTCTCCTCAA
>NC_056744.1:1632735851-1632853351 GCF_019279795.1 Protopterus annectens | reverse complement strand
GTATGTCCTCCTTTGGATGAGACACCTAATAACTATGAACCTGTTTTTCAGCTTGCCACCCATTCCCTATTGCAATATCCCAGCTTACCATTTCTTTTAATGCAACAAAGGCAATTTATTCTTCAAGGGCAACAGGCACTGAATTTGTAAATGAAACACTGAAATATAAAGTTGTTTTCTAGCAACAACCTCTTCATCAGTTTCAGATCTCTTTAATGTGGAATTATTCAGATGACTTTTACTTCTGCAGAGATTGTGTATATTGATTGATATTTGTGGATTGTATGACAGAAGTTTGAGTGGCCCTTTATGGTTGAAATGTTCTGAATTGGGCAGGTTGTCATTATTGGTTCATATGATTTGTTTCATTGCTTAAAGGAAAAATGATCAGAACTATAAATTTAAAACACACTCTTAACAAGTGGTGCTGTATTATACATGGGATATAATTCAATTATTATGTAGTATAATTAATAAAGTCAGGAAGGTGAATCAAAGAACTTTTGCATGGTTCTAAAAATGTTTGCAAGGAGCCTATGATTTGGAAACAGGCCAAAGGTAAACATACCCTGCCACTGGCCAGATGCATGTTCGTTGAATGTGGGTTTTGATGCTGTTTCAGTGAATGTGGATTTCTAAGGTAGAGAAGTTTTAATGCTAAGTCTGTTTTCATTGTAAGACTATTGCTTTGTTTAGGTTTAGTAAATGTCTATCAGTGTTTGTGCTATAAAATTTGAAATAAAAGTTGTAAACGAAATCCAGATATCTGTAATCATTGTAGAAGTAAAGCATAAAACAGTATGCACACTGAGAGATTTGAACAGTGTCTATGACAAATGGGGAGAAATAGCCAAGTAATGGGACACTGGAATGGTTGTGGGGGTGGGGGTGAGTGGGTGGGGCAGCACAGGGGGTGGGGCTGGATGGGCGGGGCTTGGGTTTGCACCCCCCTGCAAAAAATCCTGCGGGCCCCCTTGCATGACATACAGTTCAAATACAGTTATAGCACAAGCATCTTATATAAATCATGTTGATATTCACAAATGACATATAATTATTTACAAAATTCCAGGTAGCTGTGCTGGCAGTATCCCCTTTTGTGGCACAAGCCATCTTTAGATCTAAGCTGCAACTTGGGTGAGGTGCTGTCTTCCTCAATCAAGTCTGTCACTCTCTTAGGTGTTTGGATCTTTCTGAATCCTTCATTCACTTTTTTTTCCAAGAACAAAACAGATAACATTTTCCCCACATTTGACGAAAACTAACCCATTATTTCTGGTGAGGTCTTTTTTTCTTTTGAAACAGTGCATCAATAAAACTTTAATGGTAGGAACTGAAAACCTTTGAAATGCCAGGAAAAACTGCTGTGCACTGTTACACCCATTACATTAGTTCTCAAATTATACATTATGCAAAACATTTTTTTTTAATAACAAAAAAATCTGCAAATGTATAGCATTTCAGATTTAAATTAGTTAATAACATATGTATTATTTTCAATACTGGCTGTCTTAGTTTAGTTAGGTATGTATCTCTATGGCTGGTTATTTAGCATTTGTATTTCAAAATCTTCATGACTTTCAGAATGTAACATTCTGTAATATAGTCAGAAGTATTATGCAGAAAGAGCTTTTTATTATCACTGTTTCTATTAAGATCATTCTTTCATTCATTCATTTGTTTGTTTATTCAGTTTTACTACCCACTTATCCATCTCAGTGCTGCAGGGATCTGGAACCTAGCCCAGTAAACAGCAAACATGGTGCAGGAAGTCAGTCTTGAATGACACACACACAGACACACACACACACACACACACACACACACACACACACACACACGTGAAAGCACAACACCCACACTGCATGCATACCTTGGGATAATTTTTAACCTAGCCAGTTCTTTTGCTTGCATGCATTTGAGATATGGGAGGACACTGAAGCCCAGACTGAAAAATGGCATGAATATAATGATAACATGCAAACTCTGTGCAGGCAGCACTACAGAATATAACCTAACTGGAAAACCAAGCACTGTGGTACATCATCATTAATATAGGATAGTGTCCAGTTGAAAGACATGGGATAATTTTAGTGGAGCTCAGTTGTTTCAAAAGTAGACTGTTTCCTAGCATTAATTCATACTGTTATAGTATGTTTTTTATTGTCAGAGTAATTTTTCACATTGGCTTTCTTCATTGCATTACACTGTCTAGGAGATTCATCAGTGCAGGGACAACCATAAATTCAAGTCTAGGAGTTGCTGCACACAACTTCTAAATAGGCAGAGCTAACCAGAATGGAGTGCCATTAAGGTTGGTGCTTCAGAAAGCCCCTAGGAGTGATGTAATCTGTATAATGCACATGATTAAAAATGTGATGCCCACACCATGTATACAATTTCTAAAACATAACAGATAATTACCCTGTTGTGTAGCGTTTCATCTTGTTAGACAGGACTGAAGAGGGGATGGTATACATTATGTGGCTGGAAGAGGTGCTTTTTTTGGCATGGTCAGTTTCCTTCGATATTTCTATGTGGTCAGTACTCTACATCTGTGTGGCTGAATATTTGTCTGATCAGGTACAAATGGGCTTTCTGTGCCAATATTATGATCACACCCACTTGGCAGCCACAGCTCTGTCACTGCTAGATGATGTGGGGTATATCTATGTGTCACCTAGGTAGGCCTAGGGTTCATGTCTAAAACAATTGTCTGACAGCCTCACCTATCTGTATCACCTGAGCAACAGTTCCTAAGGTAGAAACCTACAGCCTGGCAGCAACTTATATAAATAGTAGGAAAATATAAGGAAAACAGTCTGGCCAATGTCAAAGAAGAGAAGAGGTAAACAGAATAAGAACTGAGGTATCCACTGGATAAATATTACAACCTGGTATACAATAATGTCAAAAAAAAAAAAAAAAACAACAACAATGTCCAGTGAAAGGTTGCCAAGTAATGACACTCATCAAAGAGTCTCAATCTCAGCATACATCATTATACAAGAATTAACAGCTTTATTTAATGTTTGTTTGTCTTTTGGCTTTTCCCGGTTAGGGGTCGCCACAGCGGAACTCTGGTCCGCTGATTGGCAGTTGTTTTTTATGGTGTCGAGTTGCCAGCCCGACACCCAATCTTCAACAAAGGCATGCCCATTCATTGCATGTCTTTCGAACGCCCACTCGACCACTTGGAGGACATGCAGACTCCACACAGAAGGCACTCCCAAGCCAAGCTGAGAATTAAACAGGAGAATCGCTTGCTGTGAGGCAACAACGCCACCGCTGCACCACCGCAGAATTTAATAGATTGTTGAAATTCATTATTTAAACTTCTGAAGTATCCAGCCCATGTGGAATTATGATAACCCAGCCTAACCCTTGACACTTAGTTCCAGAATTAAGGACAAAGCCAAAAACATCATATCCAAATTTAGACAGAAAAAAGAATTTGTAGAAAGGTGTTTTATAGGACTGATTATTGCAAGCAAAGTAAGGCCATACATAGCTGGAAATGGAAGGATGACTTTTGTCATGATGATATGCATAGTGGATGGAAAAAAATGTCTCCTTCTTAAATCAAATTACTGAACAATATGTCTCATTAACATCTGCAAGAGTAACAGCTTCTAAAAATCCTTGGTTGACTAATAGTTAGAAAGCTTAATAAAAGAAGGAGATTGTGTTGAACAAATGTTTGAAATCAACATAGCAGAAGTAGTGAAGAAAGATATAAAGAAGTTAATGTTTGCTTTAGGAGAAAGTTTATAATGGTTCAATACAAGTACAAGAGAAAGTTAGGTTATCAAAATGTGGGACAATAAGAAATACTCTTTCAGACATCTGAATTTGTATAAAATTATTTTTTGTATTATAATATAAGGTGGAATGATACTTTAATAATCAATTTGGATTTTTTTGTTAATGCATTTCAGGTGCATCAGTATTACCATAGGTTGGTAGCTGAAGACAGTTTTCGCTTTAATTGTAATAATTCATGTCCTAATATATTTAAAAGTGGTTATGAAGAGTTGTTCCAGATTAATTCAAGCTCTGTGGTTGGACCTGATGGTACAAATGGGTATTTCTTGAAAATTATAAGTTCTCTTATTCCTAGTTTATTACATTTATTCCAGAGGTATTTAAAGTTAAAGCATGCTTTGTACCAGAATTATGGAAGGAGGCAGTTGTGGTCCCAATGCATAAGGGTCTTGTCTTAAATTAATCATTTTAGACCAATTAGTCTAACTTCTTTACTGTGTAAATGCTATGAGAGAGTTGTTATCAAGTATACTGTGGAAACTGTGGGTTTGGAATAGGGATATTTTTCAATGTGTATTTACTCCAGGTAGACCTTTCAGACAAATGTAATGTAATGTCTTTCTGTCAACCACCATGGGAGGCATTGGATGAGGGTTTGCTCATTGATGTTGTATATCTGGACTTGGCAAAAACATTTGACACTATTCCCCAGCATAAGATACTATCTTAAATGGTTGCAAATGATTTGCACCACTATATTATAAGGTGGATGAAAAATTGGTTGTCCCAGAGAACTTATAAGGTAAGAGATAAAAATACCCTTTCGGAAACTAAGTTAGTCTCCTCGGGTGTCCTTCAGGGATCTGTCCTGGGACCTGTGGTATTTTGGTTATTTAGGGCACCTTTTCCAATTCCTAATGGTTTGCAGATAAGTTAATATACAAATGGTACTTAGGTTGGTTTAGCTGTTACAGATCTGGAAGATCATAATAGATTACAGAAATATTTAAGTGAGTTCTTTATTTGGGCTACCACTAATAAAATAGAATTTAATTTGAAAAAGACCTGCATTATACATTGTAGAAAAAAAATCCATGTTATCTCTATGCAATGAATAATTATTTTAGTAAGAAGGTGAACTTATTAAGGACTCAGGGATTAGTAGTGATAAAGGATTTAGTATTGATTCCCATTTAATGGAAACATTAAGAAGGTGTTATTATGAATTACGAAACGTACTTGGTGTTATAGTAAGCAGGGATAAGGATGCTTTTTACACTCTTTAAGACATTAATAAGACCAGTAATTGACTATGGAGGACCTTTGTGTATGTATATTAGGTACCACAGAAAACTTTGTGGTTGCCCTTTGTCGTTGTCCAGTTTTCTGTGGTTCCTTGTTGCTTTTTACTGGACATTTCCTCCTTTTACTTGGTTCTGGTTTATGTACAGTAGTTCTCACACTGAAAGACTTAAAAGGATACAAAGGCTCTTTATCTGTCAAGTAAGGGATATTAGTTACCAAGGATGGCGGAAATCATTATTCTTATTCTCTATCAAATATAAATTATTTAGGGGGATTTAATTGTAATCCAAAATTGCTTTCTTTTGGATTGTTATGGTGCTAGTGTGAGTATTGTTAAACTACAGCACGTGTTAGACACCAGAAATAATAATTATTTGTTTGAGACAGGACACTGCAATTTGAGGATAAAGCAAAATTGCTTTCATTTTATGGCTAGTAGTTTATGGAAGTCTTTACCTTTAAAAATTATTAAATTAATACTATTTTGAAATTTGAGCAGGGCCAGAATAATTTGGTGGGTGATAGAACTTTTGATCCTTGTTTGTATGGAGGTAAATTAATTGACTTTGTTGTATGTAAGATTGTACCAAACAGGGTCAAAGACCTCAAATCAGGGGCACTTTTCAATTATTGGTACTATTAGCTCTGAAAGTTGACTCAGTAGGAGGATTTTAATTAGCATTCATTTTCTTAAGTAAAATAAGTATTTAACAATAATGGCAGACTTTATTTATTGAGACTAACCCACCACCTTTTCTCAAACAATTGCCACTTTTAGGGGAGGAAAAAGCAAGATTTTGGACCAAAATCAAGACTGACCCTTGAAATGTAAGTGACGCAGACAAGTTTCATAGTTTTTAATTCCCTCTACTCAATTTTTACTTAAAAGTGTGCTTAAGGTAGTGACTAGTGGCCATCTTGTGTGATTGCTATTGGCTTTAAGATAAAAACACTCTATGTATGTGCAGATAGTTTCATAGATTCATAGGTAGATTCATAGGTAGGTACTAGGCTATTGGCCCTAGGGCCCTACAACAACCTAGCCAAAAGATACCTGGCTGTAACCACACCCAAGAAAATTATTTTATTTTTAATTATTAAGTTGAGCACACAGTAAATAAAGCACACAATATAGGTACAGCTATACAATATGTGGAGCTTTGTCTGCACCATGTACTATGAGTTACAGCTAAATAAATAAATAAATAAATAAAGAGAATGTTTAGGAGCCCAGCATTTTACTGTCTTTGAAAGTCCATAAAGTACTTAATGAGTGCTGCCAAACAAATGACAGCATGCCTCTCAACTTTTTGCTTAAGAACTCTGGGTAAATTCAGAAGTACTGTGGAGCAAAGAATGAAAATCAGGGAAGATTTGGAATATTTCTGTAATTCACTTAACATTTATCTGAACAACACATTTTGCATAAATATGCATTTTCTGAGAAATAAGAAGTATGAAGCTCTAATCATCATCATCATTTTCAACGCCATTTTTCCCATTTTCTCATGGGGGCAGGGTGTTGTGTTAACTGTCGCCATATCTTCTGACTCAATGCCACCCTCCTACCTTCTTCAACACTTATGCCTGACTGTTACAGATCTTCTCTCACATAATACATCCATTTCTTTGCTGGACACCCTCATTTCCTCTTACCTTCTTCCTGTTTGTCCCAAATCTTCCTCACCAGATTGTATTCTGCTTTTCTAAACATGCCCAAACCACTGTAATCTGTTCTCTTTGATCTTTTCTGCAATTGGAGCTACTTTGGCACCTGCTCTTATGTCCTCATTTTTTTGTCTGTCCCACAGTGTGCATCCTACCACCCCTCTCAGGCGCTTAGCTCCATCACCTCTAGCTTCCTCATCTGCTGTGCATTTACTGCCAAGGATTCTGTACCATACAGTAGTACTGGTTGCACCACTGTTTTGTACACCTTACTCTTCAGCTTCTTTGACATTCTTCTGTCATACAATAACCCTGACACTCTATGCCTGTTAGCTGCAGCTCCTCTGATTCAAGCTTTGACCTCTGATGTCTATTGACTGACTGCAATACTCAGTGATTTATTAGAAAATCAAAACTTTTTTTATGATGGACAGACAAAATTAGGGATGTTTTGCTTAATCAGGGATAGTTAAGAGGTACATCTGGCAGAAAATAAGTTCTACTCTGGCAGTGGGTAAAGCAGTTTAAAAGCTGTTTATTCCGTCATAGTTTCTTTTTGTAAGTGTGGCAGAGGAAAGTCCTTATAGCTTTTAAAACATGTTTTACCCTCAGCTACTGTTCTTTCTAACTGTCTGCTTTTAGTCCCTAGAACAAAACATAATCTTAATAGGACTTAGATGTCCTTAAGTTTTTAAACACTCCTAAGTGCTTTTGAGATTGGGTCTTCAGCTGTAAGAGTGCTTAGCAAGTTTATCTTTTTTCCCATCTTCAGAGCATAGTCACTGCACTCCATATACTACAGATGAGTTTCAATTAGTACATGTTTTCTCAGACCTTTCTTAAGACTGAGCATCTCTCAAACTGCAAAAAAACCCTGGAACTCCCCTACATGCCAAAAATAAAATGCTTTGAGACTCCTCATACAAAGGAAGCATATATCGGATATATACAGCAAGACAGTGACACCCCTTCAACTAATTTACACAAACACAGAATATTCAAGATTTGGTTTAGTACTTTATTCTTATACTCCCCCATTATAAGAAATGCACATATTCATTGGTCATTTTCTTCTGCATTTACTCTAATCCTTTATAAAACTTACACTGCATTAGTACATTGGAACAGTGCATGAGTGAGAACTGATTGCTCCATGCTGTAAAAAGGGAGAAAGTTGTAATTAATAATTTGAATATTCATTTCACTTTATTTATTTATTAACTTTACAATTCTCGACCGGGGATGTCAGGCTGTTCACAAATGCCCATTTTTAGTGGAGGCCTGGGGAGAAATGCTCTAGTAAATGCAGTACAATCAAAACCTTTAAGTTATACAATATCAGCAATGTCAGGAAGAATACAGTTAAACTAAATTTTACAATAGTAAACTAGATTAGAAGATACTAACTATACATACCATAGTAAGGCTTCTATACTAATCATACCCTAGATAAATATAGCTGGATAAATAACTAAACGTTAGGACAGATGTCACACTACATAGTACTGAATCATTTAGAAAGGACGGCCAGCAAAAGGTTGATTTAATTTTGAGATATAAATGAAATGAGTGCTAAAGGACAGTAAGAGAGGTAGTCGTAGAAGGCAGGGGTGGGGTGACAGAGACAGACTAAAGGAAAGCAGAGGTAGAAGAAGAAAAACGTGGAGATGTTATACCTATCCTGGAGATGTACAGCTACACAGCCAGGATGTCGACAGCTGGTCTGTTAGATGTGTTTTTGAATGTCTGCTGGTATTCAAGAAGCCTGAGAGCATGCAGGAGGGCATTCCAGAGGGTAGCTACAGAGTTTGAGTATAAGAAGGCTCCCAATGCATTTTGGGGTTCAGTAAAGAAAAGGAGGAGTTTGTCTTTAAAGTGAAGACCCTTTGTAGTGCGGTGGTGTTGAAGCATGCTTTTTAGTGCCGGATACTTATCAGGTTGATATACTGGAGTGTGAGCTATAAGTAGCTGACTATAGTGAAGGTGATGTGAGGGTTCAGTCCAATTTAGTCATTTACGGGGAGAACAATGAGGAGTTCTAAAGGGGGCAATTAGCAGCAAAGTGAGCTATTTTATTGTAACATTGTTCCAGCTTTGTTTCTTCGGAAGTTTGTAGGTTAATAGAGTGGGGAGGCATATAGTAGGGTAAGTAGGAGGTAGACTTTAGCTATGGTTTCTCTAGTTTTATCCATTAGGTAGGGGTTTATTCTATATAAGAGGCCGAGCTTTTGGTGCATAGCTCTCAACCTCTTAGCACAAAAAAATCTGGACAAAGCCAAAAATAATAGGGACAAAGCCCCACAAATAGGGACACATTTTAAATATTGCTTTTATAAACTTAGAAAGTTGCTAGAATAAAAGGTCTTGCATTACCATGCATTTTCTGAAGGCTATGAAATCTGAAACTCAAATGCCTGTCATTATTTAGTAGATTCAGTCCTGACTGCTTTGCCACAAAAATCCAGAAATCCACAGATTTTATGCAGAACACACCACAAATATAAGGCAAAAATCTGAACATTCTGTGAAAATCGACAGTTGAGAGGTATGTTTTGGTGTTTTTTTTTAATAACAGCTTAGAAGCATAGGCCAAATTGTTTTTATTTATTGACATTTGTTTACCAAGAAAGTCTGACTAGGTCAAAAGTACCTATTTTCATTGGAGGCCCTGGGAGAAAAGCTTCAGCTGCAGAAAAGTACATACATAAGAGTATATGAGAACAGAAAGTTTGGTGACATTGTAGACTATACTAGTTAAAAAAATATTTCATAAATATGTATTAGGAGCAATCAAATATGCAGTGCTACTTACATAAGCAATGAATTTGGAATGAGCTTGTAATACACGTATAAGAGGATGGAGAGAGAAAGAAAATAGTTAAGAATTAGAAGATAGATATTTACAGACCACATTATATTAGTGATGGAGGACACAACGTGGGATTAAGAGAAACATTGGGATCTAAGTAGTAGTAACATGTAGGTAGATAAAGGGTGAAAAAGTGGTCAGTAGAGAAGAATTGTAGACAGAATTTATAGTCTTGAAGGGGTTCACCCTTGAACATAACTAAGTTTTAGATAAGAATTCCTTTACAAAGTGTTTAAAAGTGAGAAGGTTAGAGTTTGCCCTGTGGATAGTGGTAAGGAATTCCAGATTTTGGATAGGGAGTATGAGCAGAGACATTGTACAGATAATTTATTGGGTTTATGGATCATGAGCAATTGTTTATCCTCTGATCACAGTGGTTAATGGGGAGAGAGATGTGAGTGCTAAGGGCAGGGTAGACTGCAGGTTTATGAACCATATTGTGGGTATTAATAAGTTGTAGGTAATTTAGGTGATGGGAAAGTTCAAGGCATTTAAGACACTGAAGAGCAGTGCAATGATGGGTTTTATGCGTCATACTAGTTGCAGTCTTAGCTATTTTGCTGTAGCAAGTTTATAGTTTAGTTTTTAGGGGAGGACTGTAGGGAATACATGCATTTGGTCGAATGGCAGAGTACCGACACTACAAATGCCGAAAGCAGTGACCGCAGTTTTGTATATGTCGAACTTTCAGATGCTGAACCCGGAAATGCCGAACACCGGCCAGGCTAATATTCCCCCCTCTCGGCCCATGGTAGCGCATGTTGCAGCGGTTGTGCGACCAGGAATTTCGAATTCGAAGTTGCGCACAATATTATGAGCATTCACGCCTGCAAGTTTCAACATAAAGATTCGGAATAACGGCCGTTCTGCATTTGGTTGCGTGGCCAAATGCATGTATTCTGGACTGTAGGTTAGTAAGAAATGGGGCTTCGTATGCTTGAGGGTAAAAGGTGTGTGTTGGCAAGAGTGATTTTGGAGGATGTATTCAGAAAGCATTTATGCCTGAAGTGAATTCCAAGTTTCTGATTTTTTTGACATTATTCTGTATGTGAAGATCAAATGTGAGGTTATCATTTACTGTTATACCTAATAGCTTGGTATGACTTCAGTTTCTGCACTGTTCAGGGAATGGATCTTGAACTTGTTTTTATGTAGAGCACGTTTTCAGAGCAAAGAGGAGAAGCTTGGTTTTAGAGTTAAGCAAAAGTTTGGCATTAGAAAGCCAAGTCTTGACAGAAGTGAACACCTCCTGTTTTATGTGTTGAAGGTGAAGCAGATTATTTTTATTTATTTATTTTTTACAGTTTGATGACCGGGATAGTCCATTGGGCCTGGAAGAGCCCATTTGCAGTGCAGGCTGGGGAGAAAAGCTCTACAGGATATAGACAATTTTAAAATAGTTATACAAAAGTAAATAAAGAAGTAAAACAGTGAAAAATACAGAGATAATATACAATTTGTTAAAAAAAGACATAACATTTCTAATCCTAGGTAATGATTTACAAAAGTGAGATTCATGTAATTCTAAACATATTGAAAGTACAGGCATTTCAGATGAAAAAAAAACAAGTAAAACATTTATGTACAGATAAAAAAACAAGCTGTTTTTTTGGAAGTTAGAAATATGAGGAGAGGACAGAGAGAAGAAAGTGAGGTGGGAGATTTAAAAGGTGGTATATAGTGGAGAAATGGAGTGGGTTGGGTTGGGGTTATTTGATGAGCAGATGATTGTGAAATCATTTGCTTATTGAATGAGGGAGTCTTGACTGGAAGAATTGTGAAGATTATTGATAAAAATATCAAAGAGGAGGGGACTAAGGCTAGAGACTTGCGGAGCTCAGTGATGCTGGGTAATTAAGGTGAGTGGGAGCCTTGACATTTCACTGCTTGTTGTCTATTAAATGGGTAACTAGTGAACCACTGCAGAGTAGGTCATGATAGACTAATAATGGATAGCTGATGCTGGAGTTTATAGGTTCATAGGTAGGCCCAAGGGCCTACGTAAGCCTACCCAACAAGGTTACCTGGCTTACGCCACCCAAGAAAGTTACAATGAGAAACAGTGTCAAAGGCCTTGGACAGATCAAGGAATAGTGAAGAGACACATTAGCCAAAATCCCCAGCCTTACTAAGGCAGTTGTTTTACTGTGGGATGGCCAAAAGCCATGGTGAGTAGGGGTTGGCTGTTAATTCTGAAGGAGATGGTTAAAAAGCTGTTTATGATATGCATTTTTTTTAATTTTGAGAGATGGGGACAGAATGATGAAAGGATGAAAGTTACATATGTTAGTAGAGTTACCTCCTTTATGCAAGAGAATGATGAATGACTTTTTATATAATAATGGGACATAACATTCAGTAATGTATGTATCACTAAGGATGCTGATAGGACATACTTTGGCCTCAGCAAGTCTGAGATATTCAGGTGGGAAGTTATCTGCAGAAGTGGAGCATGGTCTTATCTTGAGCATAAGCTTTTTTATAAAGGGAGTAGGACTGGTTGGAGGGTAAAGGATGGAGGAAAATTAGAGATATCCTCATTGGACAATGACAGGATAGAGGTAGAATATCAATAGTTAGTGATGCTTAGAGAAGGGGGTATAGTAGGAATGGGGTATGTAGAGTTATCAGGGGAGGATGGAAGTGGGTGTGGATAACATGTGGTTAAGTTGGCAATACTTTTGATAAAGCAAGTATTGAACATACTTACTGTTTGTAGGGAGGTGCTTTCCAGAGAAGGACTGGGGTCTTTTTGGATCCTGGGTTAAGATCAGAATTAACAGAAGACCTGAATTTTGGGAGGCTGTATTTGTAGGTGTGTATAAAACTGTTTTTGTCCTTTATTGCTTGTTTTTTTTTGCCTAGCTACAGACAAGTTTCATGTTGTTTTGATGGTGACTCATAAGAGTTTGGTGTTAAGGACCTGTTCAAAGTGTTATTTAATGAAGTGATTTTGACAAGAGTTTTGCCTTGGGGGAATGCTTTATGGGTGAAAAGTAGTAGTTGCGTTTGTTTGCTTGATTGTTTGTTTGTTTGTTTGTTTGGGGTTAAGAGTTGTGAGTTGTTTAGCCAGGATTCTATAGCCGTAAAGGATTCTTGAGTAATTTCTTAATGTTTTGTAGGGTGAAGGCTGTGCAGGTGAGTGTAGAGTCAACTGCATATGTTGTAAGAGTGACATGTTTGGAAGCAGCATGTAGATCATTTATTAATATGTTAAACAAGAAGTATGGGAGCTTGTGGCACCCCTACAGTGATGGGTAGAAATGATGAGTATTCTTGTTATTGTATGACTGCTTGCAATCTCTTAGGCAGCTGTCAAACCAGGAGCGTGAGGAGGGGGGAGACCTAAGGAGGAGAATTTTAGTTATAGTTTATGGTGCAAAACAGAGTTAAATGCTTTAGACAGATCTAGGAATAAGGAAGAAACTAGGTTTCTGATACTTATGTTTTTATTAATATTATCGGCACGGTAGAAAGCAGGTAGTAGCGGTGCTATAGTTGGGATAAAAACCATGTTGTGTGTGGAAGAGAAGACTGTTTATGGTTAGGTATTGCAGTAACTGAGAATGGATGTACTTTTCTAATATTTTAACTAATGGCAATAGAATGGCAATTGGTCTCAAGTTGGGGTAGTCAGCAGAGGGTCCTCCTTTATGAAGAGAAAGTATGTATGCCTTCTTCCAAATGGCTGGGACACTAGATTCTAGAATGGATCTGTTCATTAGTACATATACTGGATATGACAAAGCTTCAGCTACAATTTTTAGAAATTCAGGAAGAAGAGTGTCTGCAGCAGAGCTTGCAGTGTTCGCTTTTATTTATGTATGCATGTGTATATTTATTTATTCATTAATTCATTTATTCAGTTTGGTAACCGAGGTGGAACACTGATCCAAATGGACCTAATTCAGTCTCAGCATAGACAAATAAATGACCGTAGACAGGCAAGTTAACAAAAGATATTATGACTGCAGACAAAATGTTATGTGAAGATAGCAATGAACCAAGATGAGAGCTGTGAATTAGGTGGTATGTCCAGAGGAAACTTACAAATTTGCAAACTGACTCAGCCTTGAGATGATCTCTAAGCTGAGCTTGGAATGAGGGATATAAGCAGAGGCCTTTAAGATTAGTAGGGAGGGATTCCCAGAATTTGGGGCCTAGGATGGAGAAGGCATGGTTGTGCAATTAAGTCTTGTTCAGCAACCTTGAAGAGGTGGACCAGACTGGTTAAGACTTCTTAGATTGTAACGGGGGGGGGGGGTCTAATAAGTTGAAGGCAAGAGGAGGACAGGAGTGTTCTTTGAGGAACTTGTAGAGTTAGGATTCAAAAAGCAGGTTGGCATGTTGTTGTAGTACAGGTAGCCAACGGCCTTTATTAAGCATGATGCAGTGATGCTCATTTCTATGGGAGAGGATAATGAAATGGCAGTGAGAAATGATTTTAGTTTGGATAGTGGAGGAGTTTTTCTTGGATGCTGCTACAACCAGTACAAGTCCATATTCAAGCTGTACACTAGTAGAATGCCTTTACCTATGGACTTCCTAGTTGGTCTGGAGGGAAAGGTGGGAAATTTTATAGGACCAAAATATGTGGGAGTTTATTTTCTTTTGTATTTGTTTTAGGTGAAGGTGAAAAATTCAGTGTGGGATCAAGCAACTTACCAATGTATTTATTTATTTATTTATTTTTATTTATTTAACATTTGTTTACCAGGAAAGTCCAACTGGGACAGAACCCATTTTCAGCAGAGGCACAGGGAGAAATGCTCCATTTGTAGGAGATGACTTGATCAATGCGGTTGTCAGGATGGTGATGGATAAGAAGAGATTGAGAGTCATTCTGCCAGTTAGGACAGGTACTAAACAGCATTGTTTTATTAAGCCATTTGATAAGAGAAAGTCAGTCAGCTTGTAGTTGTTTCTTTATGGCCAAGAAGGTCAGATTTGGGTGAAATAAGACCAGGTTATCAGCATAACGTAAGCGAGAGAGGTGAGGGAAGTCAAATGGTAGTTTACTAATGAAAACAGAAAAAGAAGGGGAGCCAAAATAGAGCCCTGATGGACTCCTTTAAGGAAAGGCATGGAAGCAGAGATGGTTTTTGAAACTTCACTCAGAATTAACAATTGGAAAGATAATTTTTAAACCAAGGGCTGTATCTGGGCTCATTCCAGTTTCAGTTATGTGATCTATAAGAATCTTATGGTCAACCAGATTGAAAGCTCTGGTGAAGTCAATAAAGATGGCTCCAGTGAGAAGGTGTTTGCCCATAGCCAGAAGGATGTTAGCATTAAGTGTCCAGAGTGCAGTAGAAGTGCTCCTACCAGTCCAAAAGCCGTGCTGTTTTGAGGACAGTAGATGATATTGGGAGATGTAAGAGGTGAGTTGATTGTAAATTAATTTTTCAAGAATTTTACCAAGTGTGGGAAGAAGAGAGATGGATGGAAGTCAGTGAGTGAAGGGGCATAGGTTAGTTTTTTTGGAGATGGGTTGAACAATAGCTGTTTTCCAGATATCAGACATGATGTTTTGAGTTAAGCATAGATTATAAATGTGAAGAAGTGGGGACTATGAAATCTTTACATAGGAATAAGAACTATGGGAAACAATTGTTAGGACCAGCAGATGAGTCAGTTTTTAGTTATTCAAGCAGTGGTACTATGTGTTTTGCTTTAACTGCTTTGAAATGGAAAGTGGGAATATAGGGGGAGGAGAGAGGTTAAAGGGAGAACCACAGGAAAAACGATGTCCAAGATGTAAAAACGACCAGGTTTATTGTACAATGCACAAATGCAACAACAAACAGCTCACCAATGACCTAGGTTTCGTCTTTAGGCATTGACTTCATCAGATTGGTGAACCAGTGTAAACCAATTTATATACCACTTAATTACAACACTAATTAACACTTTAATTCAAATCATTGCGTAAAATACATTTCAATTAAATAACAGAATGACGGATAAAATACCACCATATAAAACCTAAACACATACTCTGAAAAAACTACTTGTACAACCTTAATCTATAAGAAGATACATGTTATCATATGTAAAGATACATGATATAAAATGTGAAGAAATAAAATAAAATAGTGAAGAAAAATAATAAAAAATAAAAAATAATGATGAATAATGAATAATCTAATGCATCAAATAATTTTTGTGTTTATTTCATTTTTTTATATTCATTTAATTTGGTTTCATGTGGACTTATGAGTCCATTGTATATTATGGACATATTATTTGATGCATTAGATTATTCATTATTCATCATTATTTTTTATTTTTTATTATTTTTCTTCACTATTTTATTTTATTTCTTCACATTTTAAGGAGAGGAATGTAGAAGGTCAGATGGTAGTGGATTTTGTGAAAAGGATGGGAATGGCTGTGGTGAATACATATTTTCAGAAGATGGAGGAGCATGGGGTGATGTACAAGAGTGGAGGAAGATGCACACAGGTGGATTATATCCTATGCAGGAGGACCAGCTTGAAGGAGATTGGAGACGGTAAAGTGACAGGGAAACATGTAGTTAGGCAGCATAGGATGGTGGTCTGTAGGATGACACTGGTGATCAAGAAGAGGAGGAGGAGTGTGTGGGCAGCTCCAAGGATCAAATGGTGGAAATTGAAAAAGGGTGATTGTGAGGAGGAGTTCAGGGAACAGTTAATACAGGCACTGGGTGGCAGTGAAGAGTTACCGAATAGCTGGGTAACTACAGCAGAGCTGTTAAGGGTAACAGCTAGAAAGGTGCTTGGTGTGACATCTGGACAGAGGAAGAAGGACAAGGAGACCTGGTGGTGGAATGAGGAAGTACAGGAGACTATGCAAAGAAAGAGGTTGGTGAAGAAGAAGTGGGACTGCCGGAGAGATGAAGAAAGTAAAAAAGAGTAACAGCTGGAAAGACCACAGAAGTACCTCACCAAGAGGATCATGGGCCTCAAAGAGATGCCCTATGCAGCTTGACTAAAGAAACTCCAGCTCTACTCGGTTGCTTACCGCCTGCTCAGAGGTGATCTATGCCTGACGTATAAGGCCATGTCCAACCCGGAATTAATGGATATGCTCCACCTCAAGAAAACCAAATCCCTTAAAGCCACACGCTCCAGTGAATTAAACCTCAGCACAATAATAAACAGGACATGCTGGAGGGATAGATTCCTGACCCAGAGACTTCCCTCGCTCTGGAGTAGAATCCCAGTTTATGTTAGGCATAGCCCCTCACTGACTCTCTTCAAGAGGAATCTTGACGAGTGGATGGGAAATTGTAAATGTACCCCTGGGATCACTTCAGTGGCTCTGCTAGACAGAGGCCCAGGAAACTAATTTAAAAGGGAGGCAAAAGCCAACACATTCTGGCTAGGCTTATAAATGCCCTTGGGCAGATAGCCTAGTACCTACCTATGAATCTATGAACCTATGAGATGAGGAGTATGGCAAAGGGAGAGTTGGTGAAGGCTAAGGATAAGGCGTATAAAGAGTTGTATGAAAGGATGGACACAACAGAGGGAGAAAAGGACCTGTATCACTTGGCTATACAGAGGGACCAAGCTGGGAAAGATGTGCAGCAGGTAAGGGTGATAAAGGACAGTGAGGGGAAACGTACTCTCAAATGAGGAGAGTGTGTTGAGCAGATGGAAAGAGTACTTTGAGGGGCTGATGAATGAAGAGAATGAGAGAGAGAGAGAAGGTTGGATGATGTGGAGATAGCGAATCAGAAAGTGCAGCGGATTAGCAAAGAGGAAATAAGGACAGCTATGAAGAGGATGAAGAATGAAAAGGCTGTTGGTCCAGATGACATACCTGTGGAAGCATGGAGGTGTTTAGGAGATATAGCAGTAGAGTTTATAACCAGATTTTTAATGAAATCTTGGAAAGTAAGAGGATGCCTGAGGAGTGGAGAAGAAGTGTTTTGGTACCGATTTTTAAGAATAAGGGTGATGTGCAGAGCTGTAGTAACTACAGAGGGATAAAACTGATCAGTCACAACATGAAGTTATGGGAAAGAGCAGTGGAAGCCAGGTTAAGAAGGGAGGTGATGATTAGTGATCAGCAGTATGGTTTCATGCCAGGAAAGAGCACTACAGATGCAATGTTTGTTCTGAGAGTGCTGATGGAGAAGTACAGAGAAGGTCAGAAGGAGTTGCATTGTGTCTTTGTGGATTTAGAGAAAGCATATGACAGGGTGCCTAGAGAGGAGTTGTGGTATTGTATGAGGAAGTTGGGAGTGGCAGAGAAGTATGTAAGAGTGGTACAGGATATGTATGAGGGTAGTGTGACAATGGTGAGGTCTGCAGTAGGAGTGAGGATGCATTTAAGGTGGAGGTAGGATTACATTAAGAATCAGCTCTGAGCCCTTTCTTATTTGCAGTGTTGATGGGCAGGTTGACAGATGGGATCAGACAGCATTCCCCATGGACTATGATGTTTGCAGATGACATTGTGATCAGTAGTGAGAGTAGAGAACAGGTTGAGAAGACCCTGGAGAGGTGCAGATATGCTCTAGAGAGGAATGGAATGAAGGTCAGCAGGACTAAGACAGAACATATACGTGTGAATGAGAGGGAGCATAGAGGAATGGTGAGGATGCAGGGAGTAGAGTTGGTGAAGGTGGATGAGTTTAAATATTTGGGATCGACAGTTCAGAGTAATGGTGAGTGTGGAAGGGAGGTGAAGAAGAGAGTACAGGCGGGGTGGAGTGGGTGGAGAAGAGTGCCAGGAGTGATTTGTGACAGACGAGTAACAGTAAGAGTGAAAGGGAAGGCCTACAAGAGGGTAGTGAGACCGGCTATGTTATATGGGTAGGAGATGGTGGCATTGACAAAAAGGTAGGAGTAAGAGTTGGAGGTGGCAGAGTTAAAGATGTTAAGATTTGCACTGGGTGTAATAAGGATGGACAGGATTAGGAATCAGTATATTAGAGGGTCAGCTCAGGTTGGACGGTTTGAAGACAAAGCCAGATAGCCAGGATTGCATTGTTTTGGACATGTTCTGAGGAGGGATGCTGGGTATACTGGGAAAATGATGCTAAGGATGGAGCTGCCAGGTAAGAGGAAAAGAAGAAGGACTAAGATAAGGTTTATGGATGTGGTGAGAGAGGACATGCATGTGGTTGGTGTGACAGAGCAAGGTGCAGAGGACAGGAAGAAATGGAAACAGATGATCTGCTGTGGCAACCCCAAACAGGAACAACCAAAAGAAGAAGAAGGGATGGGAAGTATACTTAAGTGGAGGCTGAAATCAGCAAGTTTGAGGTGAGATGAAGAGGACTGTTTGTTAGCTGGATTAGTACGGCCTGTCAGGCAGTTGACATCTATCCAGAATGTTTGGTGAGTTGAGAAGGGATGACTGATGCTCTTTCATAACATGACTTATATGTTGCCTGATTGCCTGTTTAGCTAGATTTCATAGCTTAGTTTAGTGCTCACTGGAGGTTGAGGATGGGTTGTTTTTCTAAGTATGCCAGGCATTTCCCCCTGAGACTCATATGTGAGACAGTTGCTTTTTGGAGTTTATAGAGTTATGCAATTTTAGGGAAGAATGTGTCTTGGAGATTAGTGAGAATTTGCAGGAGGAGAATGCTGCAGTGATTTGGGTCAGTGTAAGACAGACTAGGAAACCAGGCTAATAAGGCTAGAATTCTCTTTATTTGAGAATGTTGCATTGGGATTGGTTCAGATATTGAAGCTGATTGGGCAATGGTCACTCTAGGAAGGCTGTCTTATGAGAATTTTCAGAAATAATATAAGGATTATTAGACATAGTAAGATCAAGAAGTGAGTAATGAGAATGGTTAGTTTTGGTCTGGTGGGTTCATTGACCTGTTATGTGAGTTTGAAGGCATTAAGGATTTCCAAGATGTTGTTTTGATTAGGGCCAAGAAGTCTGAGACTGAGATAACCTAGTAGGATGAAGTTTTTGAGATTTTTTTATTGAGGAGGTAATTTCAAGAAGAAGGGTTTTGAATTTGGCTAAGGAGGTGGGAAGGGGAGGTAAGTGACAGCAAGATGAATAGGAAAATAGGGGAGGGGACATGGAGAAGTAGACAGTCAGGAAGAGAGTCTGAGGCAATGTAGCTTTGAGCTAAGAGCTGGAGATTTAAATTCGATTGAAATAACAGTAATATTTTAGGAGACATTTTCTTATGGTGTAGGTAGGGAGGGGTTTGAGTGAGCAGTAGGTTTCCATGGAGTTGTGTGGGTGGGGTTTGGTTTGATAGTGGGATTGTCTTGTGTAGGTAGGGAGAGGTTTGAGTGAGCAGTAGGTTTCCATGGAGTTGTGTGGGTGGGGCTTGGTTTGATAGTGGGATTGTCTTGTGTAGGTAGGGAGAGGTTTGAGTGAGCAGAAAGTTTCCATGGAGTTGTGTGGGTGGGGCTTGGTTTGATATTGGGATTGTCTTTGATAAGTAAGCCTACAGCCTGAAGGAAGTATTTGTTAAAGTTAACAGAGATTGTTGATGAAGTGTCTTATGGGGACAAAATGGTTTGTTGACTGTGGCCTGGGTTCAGTAGATTTTGGATCGATGACCGGAATTGTTTAGGATTAAAGCTATTGTAAGTTAATGTAGTGGAGTTTTTTGTTCATAGATTCATAGGAGATTACTAGGCTATTGGCCCTAGGGCCTTTATAAGCCTAGCCATGTAATACCTTTGTTTCCTTATTGACCAAGTTGTGTGGTCTATATTTGCAGCCTGAGTCTATGATCAGCACCAATTGCCCTTATCCAAGAGGCACATAGGTGACACCCCTGGGGTAAATTTACCATTTCAAATCCAGTTGTCTAAGTTATGCTTAAATTACATTATGATTAAATAGAGTAATTGAGGGGCTCTGTTTTATGTGAATTGGGAGTTTGTTCCAGAGGAGTGGCAATCTTTGGGAGATGTATCTGTCTTTCCAGCATGTCCTGTTAATGTTGCAGGCTAGGTTAAGATCTCTAGAGTGAGTGAATCTTGTCCCAATTGACTTGCGGATACGCAGCATTTCCATTAGGGCAGGGTCCAAGACCACTCTGTAGGCCAGGTGCAAGTTGCCTCTCAGCAGCCTATAACATACAGAGTACAGTGACAGGACCTTCAGTCTATCCATGTTGGTCATGTGTTGAACAGATCTGCTGCAATTATAGATTTAGAAAGGTTAACTAAAAAAGAATTAAAAGTGGTTTTTAGAAATTCATTAAGTTTGAAAAACTTATTAGAGAAAGATATAGGACAGAACATTGCAACAAAGAAAAGAAAAGGAACATTTAAGTGTGGCCACTGTGCCCAATGCACCTATATAGTAAATAAAGAGATTATTCACTTGGAGAGTAGAAATACAACAATTACAAGTAAGGAATATAATAATTGTGACTCCAGTGGCCTACTCTATTAAGCTAAATGTCAAATTTGCCAGGCATTTTATGTTGGCAAAATGAAGCGTAAACTTCGACAAAGAATATATGAGCATATTTATGAAGTCCAGATTCATAAAATCACTAATGCCTTATTCAAGCACAAACAAAAAATGTACTAATGCACATTATACGTTTTTTGTTTTAGAGAAAGTGAAAATGGATGGAAGGGGTGGTCTGTGGGAGGAAACCATAGAATATAAAGAGCTATAGTGGCAGATCACCCTTCAAGCTAACAAACTTCCAGGGCTCAATGGCAATATTTCAATGGCTCCTGTGCTAAAATTAAGAGCAGCCAAGCTATAATGACATTTTATTGAAGAATTAGTTTTTATTGTGTCTTATAATGTGATTTATTGTTAAAATATGTTTTTATAATATATATATTTATAGGTTCATAGGTTCATAGGTAGGTACTAGGCTATCAGCCCTGGGGCCTATACAAGCCCAGCCAAAAAGGTACCCTGGCTTTTGCCACCCAAGAAAATTATTTTCCTGAGCCACTGTCGAGCAGAGCCACAGAGGTGATCGCCGGGCTGAATTTCCTATTTCCCATCCAATCATCAAGATTTTTCTTGAAGAGTGCTAATCAGAAGCTTTGTTTGATATAGATAGGTAGTTTATTCCAGAGTATGGGAAGTCTCTGGGACAGGAATCTATCCCTTCGGCATGTTCTATTTATTGTGGTGACAAGGTTTAGGTCCCTAGAGCATGTAGCTCAGAGGGATTGGGATTTCTTTAAGTGGAGCATGTCCAACAGCCCTGGGTTTGACATAGCTTTGTATGTTAGGCAGAGATCACCTCTGAGTAGGCGATATGCGATGGTGTAAAGCTGGAGTTTTTTGAGACGGTCTGCGTAGAGCATCTGTTTGAGGCCAGTAATCCTCTTTGTGAGGTATTTCTGCAGCCTTTCCACTTGTTGTAGATGCCTTGTGAGGTACATAACAAAAGGGGTGTTGTACTCTATAATGGGTCTAATGAGTGATGAGTAGAGGAGAACAATTACCTCTTTTTTTCTGGATGAGAAACCTTTTGTAATGAGGTGTGCCACGTAGAAGGATTTTCTGACTACTGTGGCAATGTGATTATCAAAGGAGAGACTACTGTCCACCTGTGTCCCAAGGTCTCTTATCACACTTTCGGTGTTAAGTATACTACCACCTATGTTGCAGTTCATGGGTACAGAGTTTTTACCAAAGAGGATGACAATGCACTTTTTGGCATTGAGCTTGAGGTCATGGCTTTGACACCAGGCATCTGTCACAGTGAGGCCCTTTTGTAGGATGTCCACATCGTTAGGAGTTTCAGTTATGGCTCCTAGTTTGCAGTCATCTAAGAACTTCGTTAGCCAAAGACCTTCTGTGTTAGCCTGTACTTCAGAGAAGTAGATACCAAACAGGAGAGGACCCAGGACTGAACCCTGTGGTATTCCACTTGTCATTGGTCTGAAGTCAGATTTGGAGTGTGCTACTTTCACAGTGTGGGTTCTGTCAGTGAGCCAGTTGGCAACCCATCTTGTGACATAGGGATTTTTACCTAGTTTAGTGAGTTTATCAATAATTCCAGAGTGGGGGATTGTGTCGAAAGCCTTGGCAAGATCTAGATAGGCTGTGTGAACCACCTTACCCTTGTCTACAGCTTTGGTGACTGCTTCAAAGAAGTCTATCAGGTTTAGGAGACATGATCTGCCTTTTACAAACCAGAACTGGGTGGGGTCCAGAGTTTGGAGATTACCAATGTCTTTGTTTATAAGTTCCATGATGATACGTTCCATGGCCTTGCAGACCAGGCTCGTCAGGCTAATGGGGCGGTAGTTCCCGGGGTCCGTAGTGGCTCCCCCCTTGTGGAGTGGGATAACTGTCGCTGTGCGCCATTCAGCAGGCACAAAGCCTGAGGTGAGGCTATGACTGAACATGGTACTTAGGTGGGGTGCCAGTTCGTTCTGTAGTTCGTGTAGAATGCAGCCTGGGATGTTGTCTGGTCCCATGGATGCTGTGTTCTTGACTTTGGAGAGTGTGGTTTTTACCTGTATAGCCGTGATTACAGGAACTTTGCATTCTTTCGGTATAGCGATGGGCACTTTAGAGGGTGAGGGGGGGGGGTAAAGTTAGCGCTGAACCTATCTGCCAGGATGTTGGCTTGAATGAAATACATATTTTTAACATATTTTACATATTTAACACACACACACACACACACACACACATATATATATTATATATATATATATATATATATATATATATATATATATATATAAATTAGAATGAGTTTTAATTTCCCACCAGTCTAATGCAAAATCACTAATATGTTTGTATTCAGCTGTTAGAATGTGTTTATTAGAATGAACACTAGAGGGAGCTTCAAGTTCATCTTTTATGGACATTATGCATTTGTTTAGTTTCAAGTAAAGAATACATTTATTTTAAGAGTTTTTAGTTTTAAGTAAAAGTATTCTGAGTTTATGGCTTTTATAATTACCTAGTAGTCAGTCATTTAGGTTTTATTCTTTTTTATTCACATAAACAGATGTTTATGTCATATGCACATAGTCACTTTACTAGCATTTCACTATGTTCCAAGGAATTAGGATCTTGTTTTTTTTTTAAATTCAATTGGTTAATTAATTAATTAGTAGTGTAGAACAAGTATAAATGGATGGTTTTTGGATGTCATCCCGCATGTGAGGAAGTCAGCCCGCATGTGAGGAAGTGTTTTTAAACTAAAATGTATCAGTTACAAATGTTAATGTCAGCAGCGTATGTGTTCAGTTCGTTTTTATTAAAGCTGTGTGTTTACATTTGAACCTTGGTATTCATTCTTGGTGGTGCCTGTGAATATTTACAAGTTTTTTTGGTACCTTGGTGATCTAGTTTTGGAGTTCATGTGTTGAAGACCCTGAATTTTCTTGGTGAGAAACCTCTGAGGTCTCTCCAGCTGCTGCAGCTGTCTGGTGAGGTACATACAGAAGGGAGTGTTGTACTGTATTAGGGGTCTGATAAGGAATGACTACAGGGGAGTTATAACATCCTTAGCTCTAAATGTGATGCCCTTACTTATGAAATGTGCAATGTAGAAGGCCTTCCTTACCACTGTGGACACATGGTGATCAAAGTTAAGGTTGCTGTCAACCTGCATTCCCAAATCTCTCATCTAGAGAATGATTTTTTTTAACATATTACAATTGTACTGTTGCCACTGGGGATGCACAAGCCAGTGCATTTCTTTGTGCCAGTCCCAAGCCCGGATAAATGGGGAGGGTTGCATCAGGAAGGGCATACGGCATAAAATTTTGCCAAATCATACATGCAGACAACAATACAGAAATACATACCGGATCGGTCAAGGCCCGGGTTAACAACAACCGCCACCAGTACTGTTGGCCAACAGGGTGCTGGCGGAAATTGGGCTACTGGTGGCCGAAGAAGGAGAAGAGGGGGAAGGCATGCCCAAAGGCAGGTTAAGGCTAGAACTGTGATAGTAAGGGTCGGAACTTTGAATGTTGGCAGTATGACTGGTATAGAGAGAGACCTAGCTGATATGATGGACCGAAGGAAGGTTGGTATATTGTGTGTGCAAGAGACCAGATGGAAGGGGAGCAAGGCTAGGTGTATAGGAGGCGGTTTCAAATTGTTTTATCATGGTGTGGATGGGAGGAGAAATGGCACAGGCATTATCCTGAAGGAACAGTATGCAAAGAGTGTTTTGGAGGTGAAAAGAGTGTCAGATAGAGTGATGTTTATGAAGCTGGAAATTGATGGTGTAATGATGAATGTTGTTAGTGCATATGCTCCACAAGTTGGGTGTGCAATGGATGAGAAAGAAAAATTTTGGAGTGAGTTGGATGAAGTGGTGATGACCGTACCCAAAGGTGAGAAACTGTTGATTGGAGCAGATTTCAATGGGCATGTTGGTGAAGGGAACAGAGGGGATGAGGAAGTGATGGGTAGGTATGGTGTTAAGCAAAGGAATGCAGAAGGTCAGATGGTAGTGGATGTTGCGAAAAGGATGGACATGGCTGTGATGAATACATATTTTAACAAGAGGGAGGAGCATAGGGTGACATACAAGAGTGGAGGAAGATGCACACAGGTGGATTATATCTTATGTAGAAGGGCCAGTCTGAAGGAGATTGGAGACTGGAAAGTGGTGGCAGGGAAAAGTGTAGTTAGGCAGCATAGGATGGTGGTTTGTAGGATGACATTGGTGATCTAGAAGAGGAGGATGAGTGTGAGGGCAGCACTAAGGATCAATTGGTGGAAATTGGAAAAGGGTAATTGTGAGGTGATGTTCAGGGAAGAGTTAAGACAGGCACTGGGTGGCAGTGAAGAGTTACCGAATAGATGGGTAACTACAGCAGTGCTAGTAAGAGAGACTGCTAGAAGGGTGCTTGGTATCACATTTGGACAGAGGAAGGACGACAAGGAGACATGGTGGTGGAATGAAGAAGTGGGATTGTCAAAGAAATGAAGAAAGTAGACAAGAGTATAAGGAGATGAGGTGCATGGCAAAGAGAGAGGTGGCGAAGGCTAAGGATAAGGCGTATGAAGAGTTGTATAAAAGGTTGGGCACTAAGGAGGGAGAAAAGGACCTGTACCGATTGGCTAGACAGAGGGACCGAGATAGTAAAGATGTGCAGCAGGTAAGGGTGATAAAGGATAATGAGGGAAACATACTCACATGCAAGGAGAGTGTGTTGAGCAGATGGAAAGAGTACTTTGAGGGGTTGATGAATGAAGAGAATGAGAGGGAGAGAAGGTTGGATGATGTGTGGATAGTGAATCATAAAGTGCAGTGGTTTAGCAAGGAGGAAGTAAGGATAGCTATGAAGAGGATGAAGAACTAAAAGGTTGTTGGTCCAGATGACATACCTGTGGAAGCATGGAGGTGTTTAGGTGAAATGGCAGTGGAGTTTTTAACTAGATTGTTTAATGAAATCTTGGAAAGTGAGAGGATGTCTGAGGAATGGAGAAAAAGTGTGTCGGTACCGATTTTTAAGAATAAGGGTGATGTGCAGAGCTGTAGTAACTACAGAGGGATTAAACTGATCAGTCACAGCATGAAATTATGGGAAAGAGTAGTGGAAGCTAGGTTAAGAATGGAGGTGATGATTAGTGATCAACAGTATGGTTTCATGCCAGAAAAGAGCACTACAGATGTGATGTTTGCTCGGACAGTGTTGATGGAGAAGTACAGGAAGGTCAGAAGGAGTTGCATTGTGTATTTGTGGATTTAGAGAAAGCATATGACAGGGTGCCTAGAGAGGAGTTGTGGTATTGTATGAGGACGTCGGGAGTGTCAGAGAAGTATGTAAGCGTGGTACAGGATATGTATGAGGGTAGTGTGACAGTAGTGAGGTCTGCTGTTGGAGTGATGGATGTATTTAAGGTGGAGGTGGGATTACATCAAGGATCAGCTCTGAGCTCTTTCTTATTTGCAATGGTGATGGACAGGTTGACAGACAAGATCAGGCAGGAGTCCCCATGGACTATGATGTTTGCAGATGACATTGTGATCTGTAGTGAGAGTAGGTAACAGGTGGAGGAGACCATGGAGATGTGGAGATATGCTCTAGAGAGAAGAGGAATGAAGGTCAGCAGGACTAAGACAGAATATATGTGTGTGAATGAGAGGGAGGATAGAGGAATGGTGAGGATGCAGGGAGTAGAGGTGGCAAAGGTGGATGAATTTAAGTACTTGGGATCAACAGTTCAGAGTAATGGTGAGTGTGGAAGAGAGGTGAAGAAGAGAATACAGGCAGGATGGAGTGGTTGGAGAAGAGTGTCAGGAGTGATTTGTGACAGACGAGTACCAGTAAGAGTGAAAGGGAAGGTCTACAAGAGGGTAGTGAGGCCAACTATGTTATATGGGTTGGAGACAGTGGCATTGACAAAAAGGCAGGAGTCACAGCTTGACGTGGCAGAGTTGAAGATATTAAAGATTTGCACTGGTTGTGACGAGGATGGACAGGATTAGGAATAAGTATATTAGAGGGTCAGCCCAGGTTGGAAGGTTTGGAGAACGTTTAGCAAGCAAGGCCAGCCTTCTAAACCATTTAGACCCCCCAGGAGATTTGGATGGGAACAGTTATGGCTGGAAAGATGTGAGAAGGAAGGGCAGATAGATCTTATTACATCTGATGTTAATAATATTATTTTTGAATATAAGGGTTTCAAGATTTTCAACTATACACCAATTGTTTTAGGTATTGAGCATTTCAATCTACTTTCTAAAGGCTTTAAATTTGTAAAATCTCAGTTAGGAGATTTAGCAAACATTTTGATAGAACTCAAGACATACCTTAGGAAATTAAATTTAAAATTTTTACATAGAAAATCAGGTAGTGAAGGTTCTACATTTAATAGAGAGTTGGCTAGGAGTAGCATATACAACCCCCCACTTCATCCATCTATATTGACTTTTGAAAATATTGTCACAAATGAGATTTATGAAGCCTACAATAAAAATAGAAAGGATGGATTTCACCATAATATAAGCAGAGATGAAGAAAAACTATTACTGGATTTTAAAAAACAAAATGATATCAGAATTATGAAGGGGTTGTTTTATTTAATCGAGAAGAATATAATAATCTTCTTACTAATATATTGTTAGATACCAATACTTATGCTTCGGTGTCTTATAATGAGATACAAATAGCCTATAGTAGGATTGATTCACTTTTGTATGAATATGTGTTAGAAGATAGAATAGATAAGACTACATATATTTTTTTAAATCAACCCAACCCTACTATTTCACAGTTTTTTGGAGTACCCAAAGTCCACAAGTCTATTGTGGAACCACCTTTTAGACCAATTGTTTCTGCAAAACACTTGAAAACACATCCTTTAGCAGTATACATAGACAGAACTATTAAAAGTATTGTAACCAAGACAAATCATATACTTAAAGATTCTTGGGATTTTCTAGGTAAAATTAATAACGACATGTGGTCTGAAAATTGCATCTTTTTAACCATAGATGTAAAAGATTTATTTACCTGTATCCCAAGACTAATAGGATTTTAATTTTTTGAAGATAGTATACATAAACATCTGGAAGTGCCTTTAGATCAGAAACAGTTGGTTTTGGAATTAATGGAAGTTGTTTTAGACAACAATTATATAGGCTTCCAGGGTGAATACTTTCAACAAGTGGCTATGGGGCAGCTTGTGCCCCTGTGATGTTAGAATGGGAGGAGAGACATATATTCAATAGTATACATTTCAAACTCATGAAGTGTTATTATAGGTTTTTGGATGACATTTTTGTACTATGGGAAGGTACACAGGAACAATTAGAGGAATTCATGGCTTATATTAATAAAACAACCAATTTTTTGTCTTTCACCCACACTGTTGGGCTTAACAGTATTGATTTTCTTGACCTCACAGTTAGTAAAATAGGGTTGGGCTTTAAATCAAGGATTTTTCGCAAGGAGACATGGTGTAATGGTTATCTACACTTCGATAGTCACCACCCTTTCCATCAAAAAAGGAGCCTTATTAAAGGGCAGGCTGTAAGGGTAGCACGGATGACCTCTGATTTTAAGGACCTTTACGATGAGTTTGTCTTTTTAGGTGAAAAATTTATTGAGAGGGGTTATCCAAAAGTTTTGGTTGGTGGTATTTTAGAGGAAGTGTACAACGGATGGGGTACAAAATTCAAGTCTTTATTGGGTAAAACACTAAATAAAACAGAGGAATTAAGCAAAGAAAAAATAAACTACCAAGGAACCTGTATAACTGAATTCAACGTCTTCACTAAAGAATTCACTAAAATTTTGGAAACAAATTGGTCAATACTTAAGACCAATAAGGAGGTACATGAAGCGGTGGGCAACAGACCCTATTTCACTTATAAAATAGGTATCAACTTTAAAAGAACCTTTGAAAGGGACACCAGCTGTGGAATAGTTAAAAGGGCAACCCATGCCTGTGGTAGATGTGGACAATGTGTCCACATTTATAAAAATGAAACTATACAATTAAATAACAGCTTGGGTAGTATAGTACATTTTTGTAAGGGTAATTGTTATACAAAGATGTTAGTATATTTAGCCATTTGTACACAATGTTCATCCTTCTATGTGGGAAAAACTGAAAGGGCATTAAAGGACAGGATCTATGAGCATACAAACGATATAAGAGTTAAAAAAGATACAAGTGCTTTATATAAACATTCCACAGTGTGTAGTTCTTTTAAAGGTTTTAAGTTTGGTATTATAGATTTGGTAAAAAATGATTATAAAGGAGGTGATTTGAAAAATGTGTTGTTATATAGGGAAGTGAGTTGGCAGTTGAGGTTGAAAGCTAACTATTTCCCTGGCTTAAACGAATATATTAGCATCAAAGCTATTTTGGTTGATAGAGCAGGGAAAGTATAAATTAAATTAATTTTCTAATTTTTTAATTAATCTTTTAATATTAATTTTAACATTTATCAATTACATTATTCATATTAGCTATGTTAAAAGTATAAAACTGTAGTAGTTTATGTATAAACAATTAATTGGTAAAACATACATATAAGTTTTTTAATAAGGTAGATAATGTCTACTGTATATATGTAAATAAATATAACATATATACATTTTTTTTCCACTGTGTAGTTTTAAATTAATTAATGTGAAGCAGATGATTTTTATAATTCTTCAATTTTTCAATTTAATGTATTGATTGTTTTAATTGTTTTATTGAGATAATTAAGTTGTATATAAATATGGTATGGTGCCAGTTCTCATTTGTCTGATGAAGTCTACAGAGGTAGACGAAAGCGCTTACTTTTGGTTGGAATTACAATAAAAGAACTTTTATTCATCATCCTTGGCGACTAAATTACTATTTGTTGGTGTTACAGTCGTTTGAGGACATTTGCTGCAGTGCAAGGTTTGGAGACAAAGCCAGAGAGGCAAGATTACATTGGTTTGAACATGTGCTGAGGCAGGATGCTGAGTATATTGGGAAAAAGATGCTAAGGATGAAGCTGCCAGGTAACAGGAAAAGAGAGAGGACTAAGATAAGGTTTATGGATGTGGTAAGAGAGGACATGCAGGTGGTTTGTGTGACAGAGCAAGATACAGAGGACAGGAAGAAATGGAAACAGTTGATCTGCTGTGGCGACCCTTAATGGGAGCAGCCGAAAGAAGAAGAAGAAAATTGTACTGTTTTGAGTGTGTAAATTAAATTGTATACATTAAAATTGGCTAGGTTACACATATTCCTGTATGTATGATGTTTTACTGGATAGCATACAGGCCTTTTATCAAAACTTGGCAAGTGGTGACTTAAGTTGTCTGATATTGTGCCACAGTTATAGATATTAATGGGTTTAGCTGAGCGAATCACATCCAAAATAGAGGCCTTAGTGGAGAGCTTGTTACATCTTGTTGGCCTGTTTATGAACTGACAGAAACCATATAGGTTAATAATGGTAGTGGGTGCAGAGATACAATTTGGAGCTAGTCTATGTTAAAGCCCCCAAGGATGATGGTTTCTTGGGGTATACTGGTGGATGCCCAGGATAACATGTCCTCTGATTTGTTGACATTATTGCCTGGGAAATATAGGAGGCTATGATACACATGGTCTTATAAGAGTTTAGCTTAAGTAAGTTGGTAAGAACCGCTGCATTATGGAACTAGGGGTGCTTTTCTGATAAAGGGATATGTTTGGGTGTTTGGGGAATATACTAGCTACACCATCTGCTTTTTGAATTTATAGTCTGCTTAAAGGATCATATATCCTAGCAGGAGGATTTCAGTGTCTTTGATTTAGGGTTTTAGCCACACTTTGGTGCTAGCATGGATGCCAGGCTGTGATGAGATATGAAAGCAGGCAGTGCAGTTACTTTATTACAGATGCATCTAAGGTTAATGTTTATAAACGTTAGACTTGTTTTACTTGAGTTGCAGGAGTGAGGTACTACATTAATCATGGTTGTGGGTGCCACTATAGGAGAGGCTGTAGTGGCTGGACCTGGTTGGGTGAATGTCATTGTATAGTTGCAGTGTGGGTGGGGATAGCTGAATACAAAATGCCACTTAATTTTAAATTTGTTCTTTGTGAATAGTTTATGGGTTTGTTTAGTTACTTTTATATATCTGTGTTTGAAGTGGTGGTGGTGCTCCGGTAGCGTTGTTGCCTCACAGTTAGACATTGCCCATTCGATTCTCAGTTAGAGTGTCTTCTGTGTGGCGACATGCATGCTTCATTGAAGGTTGTAGACACAAACAATATATCTGTGTTTGAAAAGATGGATGTGATATTGGTTGTAAAGGTTGTGGACTATACTGAATGAAATATGGGAGCCATTGAGAGCAATGAGCCTATACTCCATAGCATATCGCCTACTTTGAGGTGATCTCTGCCTAACATATAACGCTATGTCAAACCCAGAGCTGTTGGACATGCCACACCTAAAGAAATCCCAATCCCTCCCAGCTGCATGCTCTAGGGACCTAAACCTTGTCACCAAAATAAACAGGACATGATGGAGGGATAGATTCCTGTCCCAGAGACTTCCCATACTCTGGACCAAGCTGCACATCTGTGACAAGCAAAGCTCCTCATTAGTACTCTTCAAGAAAAATCTTGATGAGTGGATGGGAAATAGGAAATACACCCCAAGGATCACCTCTGTGGCTCTGCTCGACAGGGGCACAGGAAATTAACTTTCTTGGGTGGCATAAGCCAGGAAACCTAGTTGGCTAGGCTTACTTAGGCCCTTGGGCCAATAGCCTAGTACCTACCTATGAACCAATGAACTCACCATTGGATGTAAGACTGGTGTTGAAAGGTGTATGATAGCTGGTTATGGGTGCTAAAAATAGGAGAGAAGTGAATCATAGTACTTTGAATAATATAGTAATTATTGGTTAGTGAAGTGCATTCCGTTTGGAGAGTGATAGAGAGATGGTTGTGTATTGTGTGAAGTGGAAGGGGATTTTGAGTTGTAATGTAGATGCACTCTAGGTGATACAAAGAAGAAAAGTAGGGGAGGGACAAAAGTATAGATTATAAGCTGTTCAAGGATTGGTGGTATTGAGGTGGGCAGATATTAATTTAGTGTAAGTGCAGATGATGGTGGGTGGGAACTGGGGATAAAGTAGGGAGGTGGAATGAGCCCAAGCGTAGCTAGAGCAAACAAAGTGGGCTCAGCCCTGACAGTGTTCATTGAACAAAAATAATCTATATTACCAACATCCTATGCAGTTTATCTACCTGCTGCTTCAGCTCTGGAAGCCAAATGAAGTGAGTAATAGAGGTATTACAATTGATGGTCACCTTAAAATTTAACTTTAATCATATACAAATGTTTAACAATCCTACGCTAAGCTATGGGAGGATAGACATTCTGCTGGGATAATCATTTCTGGGTTATCAGTTCCAATTGCGCACTAGCCTGACACTTTACAACTGTAAGATGATAGGAGGAGTAATCAGGTAGTACAATGGAATGCAGTTAACCCCCCCCCCCCAGCAAAAACAATGAGGTCACATGTTTAAGGATACAAAAGTAAGTTAATTGACTTTTTGTCTTCTTGGAATGAGTCACGGCATTTAATTTTATTTTTATGGGAGCAACATTTATTTCAGGCCTGCTAAGTCTACAAGAAGGCTACTATTGTAAGAATATGTTCCCTCAGTTGGAGGCCATCTACTACTTCAGGATTTTTTATTTTTTTTGCAGACTGCAAAAGTCTTCACAGAAGTTTGTGTCCGAGGGAATTGCTTTTATCAAGGAAGTTTTGCTTTGCTAAACTATAGTATGCTAAAGTGTTAACTTAGGTTCAACTAAAACAGTAAAGTTCTGAGGGTGGGAGTGGGGAACTGAGCTGGATCATAGTCAAATGAGGTCCTAGGCAGGGCAATGGACCAGGCCCCCTCCCTGTAGCCATACCAATATTCCATTACTTGGCTGTCTCTCCCTAGTTATGATAAAACACTTTTTAAACCTCAGTGTGCACATATATATTTTTTTAATTTTGCATTGATCATAGAGAGTTGGATTTTATTTAAAGTTATTTCAAATTTAACAACAAAAGACAACCATTTGCTAAACAAAACAGTCTCACATTGAAAACAGACTTGACATGAGCAACAGTAAACTTCTCTTCCCTTGAAGCTTATTTATTGAAAATGCATTTGGCAACCCATTAAACTACAAGACAGATGCTTTGATTCATAGTAAAATAACATTAGTGAAACACTGATTAGCAGCTATGTGAAGGATGCAGGAATTCAAAGACAAACATACAGCAAATTTGCTGACAGCTTGGGACATCTCCCTAGAAGCAATTGTCCGTTCTCAAGGGCAGCAGTGGAGCACTGTCTGGTGAACTAACTTGGTCAGAGTCACAAAATATACAAATGAAGGCAAATGGACTCAAACCCTGCATTACAGAAACAACATATTAACCTCTCATAGCCTTACTACTCTGCACTAAATACCAAGCAGACTGTTGTGGCATACACACACACACACACACACACACACACACACACACACACACACACACACACACACACACACACACACACACACTTCACACCTTTTTACCTGCATCAATTCCATGTGGCCTGATCTAAGTCAGCAATCTCACAATTCAGTATATCAGATCCTCATCCCCTAAAGTTTATGACAGATCAAATCCTTGGACAGCAATAAATCCTCAATAGGGCAGTAAATCCACTGCTCTCATCAATGAAATAAATCTGGGCAGCATCACAAATCAAATCCACCCATGCAGAAACCCTCAATATGTCAATAAATCCCCTGATCTCAGTAATAAAGCAAATCCAGGCAACACCACAATAGCAACCAAGCACCAAATCCCAAATACAGCAGCAAATTCTTTAATCTCAGCAGTCAAACAAATCTGTGCAGCATCAAATTCCACTTCTCTGCTTTTAAAGAACTAGAAATCTCTCTCATTGGCTTAGAGACTGGAAAATTATCACACATCCCCCCAATCTCTCAGTATTACTGTACACACTCCTAATTAACTCTGATTTGAAAATACTGGAAGAACTAGAAGTCTCTCTCATTGGAAGAGAGACTGGAGGATTGTTGCACATACCCTTATCTTTCTACAAAATGTGCTTCTAATTAAGCACATAGAGCATCATGGTGAATTTATTTATTTTTTTTAAATGGCCAGGCTGGGCCCCCAGCAAACACTGGGCCCTAGGCAGCTGCCTATGTTGCCTTATGCTGGATCCGGCCCTGGCAGGGTAGGCCTTCCAGCAAATTCAACACCACAGTGCATAATACACTAAAAGTGAGAATAAAATGAGTATCTGTAGCACTAACAATATTACAGCAGTTTTAGTTGATGTTTGAATACTGCCTTACATTGGTTGTAACTGAAGGTATCTGTCTTTTTCTTGCTTTCATAAACCTGAGTGAAATTCAGTTGCGGAAGTTCCTTTGGCAATGAGATTTTCCTACACTTTTGCAGCAGGAATCTTCAGGGCAACTATGTGCTCAGTACACTGGGAGGGGGAGAGAGAGAGAGAGAGAGAGAGAGAGACAAAACAATTAGGAGTGTTTGGTTTTTAAAAGGGGTAGATAAAGTACTAGTCTTCATTGCTCTGCTGTTCATCTGCATATTATTGTACTGGAGACCCTGAAGTTGATTTAACTACTGGTAAAATGATAATTGGCAATGCATACATACAAAAGGAAATACTTTAATGCTGCTTTCCTACATAGGAGTACCAATTGCTCTTCTAAACACCACAGTGTGCTATTTTAGTTAGAATAAAATTGAACATCTCCCTACCCCTTAGCCTTACATACAGTGGATATAAAAAGTTTATACACCCCTGTTAAAATGCCAGGCTTTTGTGTTATAAAAAACAAGACCACAATAAATCATTTCAAAACTTTTCCCACTTTTAATGTGACCTATAACCTGTATAATTCAATTGAAAAACAAACAAATATGTTAAGGGAAAAAATAAAAAAATGTACAATATGCTGGTTGCATAAGTGTACACACCCTTAAACTAATACTTTGTTGTGTGTGCACACCATTAAACTAATACTTTGTTGAAGCACCTTTTGATTTAATTACAGCATTCAGTCTTCCTGGGTAGGAGTCTATCAGCATGGAACATCTTGACTTGGCAATATTTGCCCACCCTTCCTTGCAAAAGCACTCCAAATCTGTCAAATTGCGAGGGCATCTCTTGTGCACAGCCCTCTTCAGGTCACCTCACAGATTTCTATTCGATTTAGGTCTGGGCTTTGGCTGGGACATTCCAAAACTTTAATTTTCTTCTGGTGAAGCCATTCTTTTGTTAATTTGAATGTATGGTTGGGGTCATTGTTGTGTTGAAAGGTGAAATTCCTCTTCATCCTCAACTTTCTAGCAGACATCTAAAGGTTTTGGGCCAAAAGTGACTGGTATTTGGAGCTGTTCATAATTCCCTCCACCTTGACTAAAGCCCCAGTTCTAGCCTAAGAAACCAACCCCAAAGCATGCCACTGCCACCACCATGCTTCACCATGGAGATGGTGTTCTTTTGTTGATGTGAAGAGCTGTTTTTGCACCAAATGTACCTTTTGGAATTGTGGCCAAAAAGTTCAACCTTGGTCTCATCAGACCATAAAACATTTTCCCACATGCTTTTAGAAAACTTGATGTATTGTTATGCAAATTTTAGCCAGGCCTGGATGTTTTTCTGTGTAAGAAAAGGCTTATGTCTTGCAACACTACCCCATAGGTAACCACAGAAAAGGCACAGATGGTGAAATTATGCTCCAACAAAAACTTTAATAAAAGATAAGTGCTTTTGTTAAGTAAAATACAAAACTTCATCAGATCAACAGCAAAATTCCCATAATCCCAATTTATCTAGAACAGAATAATCACATGACCACTTCCAACTGAAATTTTAAAGGAACAGTAAAAGCAGACATATGACAAAGTTATCCCAAAAAAAAAAAAAACACATACATATGAAATATTTACAGTAATCTAAATACATACAATAAAATATATTTGATTCAATATAAATAAATAATATAACAGTTCATGTATACAAATTAAATAAAATTAATTTATCTTATCTACACTGTGCTAGAGATGCCAATTCATTTAGTCCAGGGTAACCTACAGCAGCCAAATGTAGAATTCAATATAGTGCCTTATTTTCCAGTAACAATTGCCATGCCCCCCCCCTCTTATTTAATAATACTTGTTCAATAATTATAAATTTAAAATGATGCCTGGGAATTCAAGTATATGTCTGTAAAGTGCAATGGTGTTTTTTTAACTTTAATGTCATAAATATGTTCATAAATGTGACACTTAAGTTTACATTCTGTTTTTCCTATGTAGAAGGCATGGCAAAGTTGACATAGGGCCCCATACACTACCCCTCACACTATTACAGTTGTATCTACCTCTTATTTTGAACATGTATCCATTAATATCAAATAATTCCCTGATATTGATATACATGCAATAAGAACAACACCCACACTTGGACATCTGGGGGATTCTAACAGGAACCCTATTCCTACCTGATTTTCCACCAAATTCTTCAAATTGAGCCCTCTTGTCCAAACAATAGTTGTTTTTTCACTAAGTTTGAGTCTAATACCCCCATCTTCAGTTATTACATGCCATTTTTTAAAAATAATGTCACACACTTTTTGATGGTCCACAGTAAACCTGGTAATAAAAGATAATCTAAAACTCATGTTATCTTTACTTGTTTTACTATTTACAACTACTCTCATAGCATTAATGCCATTACTAGATGGTAAAATTTCAGTGCCACCAAGAATGGGTAAATAAAAATTAGATCTTCTTTTAGCCACAACTTCCCCTCTAATCTCTTCTACAAAGCACAGGGGGTATCCTCTTTTAATGAACATTTGTTCCAGCCCATTGCACTCCAAAATAAAATCATCAAAATTGGACACCATTCTTCTGAGCCTCACAAATTGTCTCTTGATAACCTTTTTTCTGAGTTAAGGGATGTAAACTATCAAAATGTAAGAAGGAATTCGAGTAGGTGGGTTTCATATAGATGGTAGCTCAGAAAAAAAGCAGTTGTCAAGGGATAATTTGTGAGGGCCGCAAGAATGGTGTCCAATTTTGATGATTTTATTTTGGAGTGCAATGGGCTGGAACAAATGTTCATTAAAAGAGGATACCCCCTGTGCTTTGTAGAAGAGATTAGAGGGGAAGTTGTGGCTAAAAGAAGATCTAATTTTTATTTACCCATTCTTGGTGGCACTGAAATTTTACCATCTAGTAATGGCATTAATGCTATGAGAGTAGTTGTAAATAGTAAAACAAGTAAAGATAACATGAGTTTTAGATTATCTTTTATTACCAGGTTTACTGTGGACCATCAAAAAGTGTGTGACATTCTTCTTACAAATTGGCATGCAATAACTGAAGATGGGGATATTAGACCCAAACTTAGTGAAAAAACAACTATTGTTTGGACAAGAGGGCTCAATTTGAAGAATTTGGTGGAAAGATCGGGTAGGAATAAGGTTCCTGTCAGAACCCCCCCAGATGTCCAAGTGTGGGTGTTGTTCTTATTGCATGTATATCAATACTGGGGAATTATTTGATATTAATGGATACATGTTCAAAATAAGGGGTAGATACAACTGTAATAGTATGACGGTAGTGTATGGGAACCTATGTCTACTTTGTCGTGCCTTCTACATTGGAAAAACAGAATGTAAACTTAAGTGTCGCATTTATGAACATATTTATGACATTAAAGTTAAAAAAACACAGTTGCACTTTACAGACATATACTTGAATTCCCTGGGCATCATTTTAAATTTATAATTATTGAACAAGTATTGTTAAATAAGGGGGGGGCATGGCAATTGTTACTGGAAAAGAAGGAACTATATTCTACATTTGGCTGCTGTAGGTTACCCTGGACTAAATGAATTTACATCTATAGGCTGTGTTTTAAAACTTAAGGCACAGTGTAGATAAGATAAATTAATTTTATTTAATTTGTATACATGAACTGTTATATTATTTATTTATATGTAATAAAATATATTTTGTATGTATTTAGATTACTGTAGATATTTCATATTATGTGTTTTGGGGTTTTTTGGGGGATAACTTTGTCATATGTCTGCTTTTACTATTCCTTTAAATTTTCAGTTGGAAGTGGTCATGTGATTATTCTGTTCTAGATAAATTGGGATTATGGAATTTTGCTGTTGATCTGATGAAGTTTTGTATTTTAGTTAACGAAAGCACTTAACTTTTATTAAAGTTTTTGTTGGAGCATAATTTCACCATCTGTGCCTTTTCTGTGGTTACCTAGTCTGTGTTTCCTTGGTTAACCCTACCCCATAGTCCAGACATATGGAGAATATGGGAGATTGTTGTCACATGTAGTACACAACCAGTACTTGCCAGAAATTCCTGCAGCTCCTTCAGTGTTGCTGTAGGTATCTTGGCAGCTTCCCTGACCAGTTTTCGTCTTGTCTTTTCATCAATTTTGGAGAGACATCCAGTTCTTTGCAACATCACTGTTGTCCCATATTTTCTCCACTTTTTGATGACTGTCTTCACTGTGTTCCATGGTATATCCAATGCTGTGGAAATTTTTTATACACTTCTCCTGGACTGATACCTTTCAACAATGAGATCCCTTTGATGCTTTGTAAGTTGTCTGCAAACCATGGCTTTTGCTGTAGCAGGCAATTGAATAAATGTCAGGAAAATCCTAATAGGACAGATGAACTTTATTTGGGGTTAATCAGAGTCTCTTTAATTGATGGCAGGTGTGTACCCAAGAAGACTGGATGCTGTAATTAAATCAAAAGGTGCCTAAACAAAGTATCAGTTTAAGGGTGCGCAGACACAACAAATTAGTTTAAGGGTGTGCACACTTATGCAACCAGCGTATTGTATGCTTTTTATTTTTTATATTTTTTCCCCTAACAGATTTGTTTTTCAATTGAAATGTACAGGTTATAGGTCACATTAAATGTGGGAAAAGTTTTGAAATGATTTATTATGCTCTCATTTTTTTATGTCACAAAAACCTGACATTTTAACTGGGGTATGTAAACTTTTTATATCCACTGTAATTGTTACCACTATTAATGTCTCGTTACCCGCAGGTGCTGCTGCCAATGTTTAGGTTTAGAAGTCTCAGTTGTATTTAGTCTGTTACTGAATTTGGTCTGTATTTGTTCTGGCTGTATTTAAACACCAAGTGCACAACAATGACAACCTAAAACAAAACGTATTGCTCTGTACTACAGTGATATTATTTGTATCAGCTGTTTTGGACTGAGTAACTGATTGTTAGTTAATATTGAGCTTATTTGCATAATTGAGGCTTTAGTGTACTTGCTTAGTTATTCTGCTTCTGTCTGTTTAATATGCACAGTTATTAGATGTGCAATAGATACTGGCATCTCAGCTGAAATGGGTTCTATCCAGTAAAATAGTGAGTACTATAATAATTAATTAGAAATTTGCCTTTCTAGCATGTTGTTATATGCAATCAAAACACGGTTAAACCTTCCAAAATGCTATTCCTGGCATGGTAAGTTTTACTTATACAACTGTACTTTCTGCTCAACTGCTAGATCATCACCATTTTGCAACTTGCAGTATTGTATGCAGCTATAATCCATGCTGCTTTATAAACACATCCTTCTCTACAGACACTATGATTTTCTCTGCATGTTTTATCTTTCCCCATGCCTGTCAACTGTAAAGCCACTGTCACAGCTGTACATTCATTTCCTATTGGGGCAAGAGCTGTTGTGCCCCATTTGTTCCACTCCAAAGTAAGAGGCAGTGGGACCCTTTTGTTCTCTACTTGGGTAAGATTGGCCCACGGCATGGTCATCAGCAAGAAAGCCATTAAGAGATTTTAATTGCAAGTACCCAGCCCTGTCCCCTGGTGGTTTTGTGGTTACCCACATCACCAGTGCTCCTCAAGCATCTGCATGGTCCTACATGTACCCTGCAAGAACTACCAGAATCCTGTGCCCACACCCCTCCCATAACCATGGCCTACTTGTCATGACTTGTCATGACTTGTCACTGCCTAATGAAGACCAAGCACACATCACAGAGCACACCAACGACTGGCTGTAAATTCACCACAGTTTAATAAAGCACCAAAAGTAACATGAACGCGTAACTGTTTCACTGCATTTTCATCATAAAACAAGCAGACTTCATCAGATAACTAAAAAACATTTGAAATCCTTCTTTTAAATGCTCAACAAACCTCATCCACCAAGGATATCATATGTTCAGTTAATTCACATCAGAAACTCAGTTAATTCACATCATAAACCCACTCTCCCCACTTAAAGGAGCAATAGTATTCTTAAAAACAGCCCATAAAAATATTTAAAAGCAGCCCATAAAAATATTACTAGTGCCCCCTGTTAAAAATGAGAGCAGCCAAGTTATAAGCAGGATTTACCTTTTTAGGATTATTTTTTGAAATCTTTGGAGGACTGTTTAGAGATACTGTACCCATTAATTTTATCCATTCATAACATGATCATTAGTTTAAGGTTATATTTGCAATGATTTATTAAAGTTGGCCACTGGATGGTGCTTTTAATATACATATATTCTTTTAACATATATTTTATATATATATATATATATATATATATGTGTGTATATATATATATATATATATATATATATATATATATATATATATATATATATATATATATATATATATATATATATATATATATATATATATATATATATATATACATATATATATATATATATATATATATATATATATATGGGTTCCCTTCACATGGGCGACATTTCAGAATGTCGATATTCATATGGCGAAGACCATATGATTGGCATTTGAAATGTCGACCATGCGGAACTGGCAACTCCGTACAGTTCAGAATGGAAAGATTTCCATCTTCTGCACTGTAGTGCAATCTCAGAGTTGGTATATTTAAGTTCCGGGGGGTGTAGCCCCCCTGCTAACAGCATGAAGGTAAGGTTTTTTTGTGTTTTTTATTTTTTCTTCTATGGTCGACATTTCAAATGTTGATCATATGGTCTCGGCCATATGAATGTCGACATTCTGAAATGTCAACCATATGAAGTAGATTTAATATATATATATATATATATATATATATATATATATATATATATATATATTTTTTTTTTTTTTAATCTTTAATTATTTGTAAGAATTTATGTATATTGATTTGGAACATTATTTTATATGTAATCTCTTGCACTTTCTTGCATTTTTTGGCTTGGGTTGTTTTTAAATATTTTTATGGGCTGTTTTTAAGAATACTATTGCTCCTTTAAGTGGGGAGAGTGGGTTTATGATGTGAATTAACTGGGTTTCTGATGTGAATTAATTGAACGCATGATATTATTGGTGGATGAGGTTTGTTGAGCATTTAAAAGTTGGATTTCAAATGTTTTTTAGTTATCTGATGAAGTCTGCTTGTTTTATTATGAAAATGCAGTGAAACAGTTACGTGTTCATGTTACTTTTGGTGCTTTATTAAACTGTGGTGAATTTGCAGCCAGTCGTTGGTGTGCTCTGTGATGTGTGCTTGGTCTTCAATAGGCAGTGACAAGTCATGATAAGTAGGCCATGGTTATGAAAGGGGTGTGGGCACAGGATTCCGGTAGTTCTTGCAGGGTACATGTAGGACCATGCAGATGCTTGAGGAGCACTGGTGATGTGGGTAAGCACAAAACCACCAGGGGTCAGGGCTGGGTACTTGCAATTAAAATCCCTTAATGGCTGCCTTGTTGATGACCATGCTGTGGGCCAATCTTACCCAAGTAGAGAACAAATGGGTCCCACTGCCTCTCACTTTGGAGTGGAACAAATGGGGCACAACAGCTCTTGCCCCAATAGGAAATGAATGTGCAGCTGTGATAGTGGCTTTATGGTCGACAGCCAGTCATTGGTGTGCTCTGTGAGGTGTGCTTGGTCTTTATTTGGTTCGTGTATTATATTAGCTTTCTGTCTCCTTTTTCAATTTTTGGTTACTTGTCGCTACCTACCATCAAGTAGCAAAGCCAACAGCTGGAAAGCCACAAAATCCTTCCCCCCATGTGAGTGTCCCTGCATGTCTCTCCCACTCCACATCCACCTCTTCTAACACCCAAACTGCTAATCTAACTCAGGTCATCATGGTTGCAGTCAGGGCTCTGTCCCTTTGTGCCACAGAGCCAGAGTCTAAGGAGAGAATGATTTCTATCGTCCAGCTCAGTAATGCCACCCCCTCCCCATTTTCAGGGCAGATCATATGGTTTGGATAGCTATTGCTTCACCACTGCTAACAGCTGTTTAAGTACACAATGAGACAGTCTGTCTGCTCCCTGTACCTTATCAACCTGTGGCCCTGGGTGTCCCCTCTGCATGTCCTCCTCTATGGCATCCTCATGCATCCATTTATCACCTGTCAGTCTCATACTATCCTTCCTTGTCACTACCTCCTGTATGTTGCACAGACCTCACCTCACTTGTCATTACTACCTCTAGTGCTGCCTCTGCATCCCCAATGACCTGGTCAGTACCTCCTGTATGTTGCACAGACCTCACCTCACTTGTCATTACTACCTCTAGTGCTGCCTCTGCATCCCCAATCACCTGGTCAGTCCTCCTTCTTACTTCCACATAAATGTGTCCCTTCCATCAACTCCCTTTTAATGTTATTCCTCCCATAAGCCTACCTATCCTCTCATAGACCCTTTAACTTCCCTTTTAATCCAGGCTGCCTGTCATGCATGACTGATTTTGACTCCCCCCTCTCACCCCCACATAACCTTTTGTTTTTATCAAGCTCAGATCCATAACGATTCCCTCTTCTAAATGGGTGCGATATATTTTGCTTAAAACTAATTATAACTGGTGCTTCCAAAGCACCTCTTCTCCTCCTTACTGTTGCGGTCAGCACCTTTTACTTCACCCCTACAAAATCCATGATTACAATCTTTCTCCATGTTACCCAGGTTTTCTGAGCCTTTTTCATGTTGTCTCCCATCATCAGGCAGACAGTATAACATAGCTCATACCTAGGTCCTTTATTTGCCCCCCACCCTGTGGGCCATATATTGAAATACTTTCCTTCTCCTTCTTATTTTCGGCCTCCTGCTGTTTGTTTGATCCACTGCCTTACATAAATAGCTGCCCCTCCACTCCTGAAGTGTTTTCTGTTCCATTTATATGCCATTAATCCTAGATTATCCATATCCCAGCGCCTTTAATCAACTGCCCATATTTCCATTAAATTAAACCTGCTAATACCCTTTTTAACAAGTACTGTATGGAAATGATATATTTCTTCCCCAGGCTCCTGGCTTTAAACTGTGCCACCCTCCACTCCTGCCTCACCCTCCTCACTTTTTGCAACACTATTACCTTCTCCCCTATCGCTGCCAGTCTTTGCAATGTGTTTCCTACAAGCATGCTACTCCTTCCATTATAACCCACACTTCAGTGTAAAGGCAGTCTAACCTTTGCGATATTCTAGCCCAGCTTTTAATAAATACTTTCCTGTTAGATATAACAAGTTCCTGATATACAGGTCAAGCTGTTCGCAGACTTTTCCATAATATCCTTCCAATCAAACCCCATGCCCATCCCTCATCCATCTGTCCTTGCCCTGTTTGGTCTAGGTGCTGGCAGCATTTCTGAGAAGGCTCCAGTTCTACAGCTCGACCATGTCTCATAGTACTTCCCAACTCCTGAAAAGCTGCTATTTATATTTTAATAACTTGTGTTCCAAATGGTTTATCTTAATATGGCCACTCTCCCAGAAAATCCATGTAAATTAACTGCTGTTTTAAAAAAAGCCATTCATTGAAAAAGCGAAAGCATTACAGCCCAGCAATGGAATCAGAACGTTTTATCGTGTGGCTTACTAACATCTACATTATGTGATATAAGTACATTTCATTTTTAAAGGATACAAATGTCTTGCAAAAGGTAAGCATCATCTTGGTTGCATTCTGCTGATCTAGGTTTGACTCTAATAGCTTCTACATGCAGTTGAAAACCATCTGTATTCCATATGCCACTGTTTCAATCCCACAGCTTCAGCTTGCAAACCCAAGCATTTAGTTATCAAGCAAAGCTGCATCCCATTGTGGGACATTATCCCTCTTTGCTCAATGTTACTTTATTAGCAGATAGTACTGGGGTAATTGTACTATAAACGTTTACAAAATATGTATTTTATAAATTAATGTGGTCACTTTCCCTTTGCTGTGTTTTGTGCATAATGCGGCAGGCCTGTGTTAAAAATCTGTGGCCTTTTGCACACTGCTGTATTAAAACAAAAATACAGTTGTGGGTTCATTGCCATAAAATAAGCTCTGTTTAATTTTTTGTTTAACAAAAATGAGCAATAGACATCAGTAGGCACCAACCACTGTTTTAACATGAATCAAAAAGCAAAGAAATTAGGAGGAGGACATGTCCAGCAATGGCCCTGTAATGTTAAACAAATGACATTAGAAAATGTAATGTAGGCGAATAAAGGATGAATGAATTCTAATGTCATGGCTGTCAGTCCTTTAATATGCTCCAGCCTCGATCACGATTTATCTAACAATATATCCATCTATCTATCCAACAATGTCTGCATACATATAATGTACAGGAAAATGTATGAACTTGTTACATACTTAAGTAGAAGGGTCTCAGATGTGCAACAATAATTTAAAACTTGCAATCCAAACCCTAACATATTGGGTTCTGCATTTTTTAGTTTGTTATAAGAAGCTAGAAGTGCAGTGTGAAAGTGCTGAACAAACCATCGGCAATAAATTACATAAGGTGAAACCACTGATGATAGGAGAGATGTCTGACTGCATTCCTTGACAAAATGTTTCATTGAGCAGCCATGGTGGTATGTTGGGGAGGAGGGATCCAATTTTGAGCCAGCCTGTACCTTTAAAAAAAAATCAGAATAACTAAAACTTCACAGCTGTCATATTTCAACCAACAGGCAGGGGATCACTGACAAATTCCTGAATAAGGTGCTTACATATTGGCATAAAGGAATGGCAATAGTTGCATTTTGGTTGACCTTTGATCTTTACAATAAATATGTAGTACAGCTGCATGTGAAAAAAATGAAATATTTTAAACATTGCTAAAAAGGAAGTAACACAAGCTTTATTATTCTCATTATGAAGTTATATTTATATTTGTTTGGAATCATCCTATAAATTTACTGACTCCTTTCTTTATATACTGTTTTACACTTGTGTGAGTAATTATAGCTGGGATTGTGTGCATTTTGTACTGGTAACAAGAATATTAGGAAAGATTAAACCCATGCCTGTATTGATTTCGTGCTATAGGTCTTAACTTCAGAACTGCTGTATGTGGTATTTTATTATTCACTGTGTGCGAGGCTATACAGCAGCACAGATCTTCACTAGACAAAAAAAAAACTTCACAAAGCAATTCTAATATAGAAACATGCATGCCATTGTCAACAACCTGAAGGCTTTCATCATAGAGTCTTAAACGTTTGATTGCATTACCCCAACTAGATACAATTTAAAAGATGATAGTGTCACCTTCTGATGTGAATGATTAAATGAATGTGGTTATTAATAGTTTTAATTTGTTCTACTACAACATGAGATAGTGGAGGGGGCAACCATACTGACATGACTTTCTCTTTCAAAGGATTATTCTTCTCACAGTGATTTTTGTTTAATTCCCTTTTACTTCATTTTCCTCTCTAACTTAGAATGGTTGTTGTGTCTTTTGGCTTTTGAACTCCGGTCCGCTAATGATTGGCAGCAGATTTTTACGTCCCGAGTTGCCGGCCCTGACGCACAACCTTAACTTAGAATGCTAGTATCCTGAATTATGTTTACTTTGAGTGTGTATACGGATGGCATTAGTTGATTTTTGCTTCAGTGATCGTCTTTGATTTGTACTACTCCTAAGTGCCTAAACAGACTTCTGATGTCTTTTTTCAGCAAATCCAATGCCCATAATACTTTATTTCACAAAAGTTGTAAATGTCTTAGTTTAATGTATCCCTCGACTACTGGCTTGTTTACTGTCTCAGCTATAGGTGTCAGGTTGCCTGTGCTATTTACTCATCTGTCGTTAACTCTCCAGACTGCCAAAACTTGCTGCCGTGCTCCAAGTGATGTATCACATGCTGCGACAAATTGCAGAAGGAAAGCCATATTTCAAAGCAAGCCAAAGTAGTGGGAAAAGAAGTTACTGAATCAGGTAGAAACAGAAATATGTAAAACAAATTACATTGTGTTTTCTTTACATTTAGTATCCTAACAGTCAGATTAAATGGAAGGAGAATAAATATCACCTCAGGTCTCTCCTGAAAAGAGGCCACTAGCCTAGTGGGTATAAACTAGTCATCAAAGGATAAATAAATATACACATACACTTTATCAGGAAAGAAAGTTGACATTTACAAGATAATTATTTTAAGACGGTCAGATAACAGGTATCAAATTATGTAATCCACTTACTGTCTTCTGCTTTCATTCTCCTGTAATGATTAAAAACTACATATACTCACTCACATTTGCATGTAGGCATGCACACAGACACACACGCATGTGTACACATATCTATCTAAACTTTCTTTTAATAAGTGGCATAAAGGGTAAGTGTGTTTCTGCTGCCTAATAATAGAGCTACTTTATTTGTGAGAAATGTATTTAGTATAGTTCATGCATTGTAAAAGCAAAAAGAAGCCCAACAAAGAGAGACTAATTGCAAGGGCATTTCCAGATATGCTCTTGGGATTCTTGTTTTGAAACTGAATGATGTTATGTGATCCGATCTCGCCTACATTCTGAAAGATGGGTTCGGAGCCGATACCTCGGCTCCAACTCGGCACGCTTATGCTATAGAGCGAGGCCTCTTATTGGCTGAGCTTTCTTTATCCCAGGATGCACCACCACTAATCCCCCAGATCTCGTTTGCCGCTTACAGAGCTTGGATGTGGTCTCAACATTGGCTGGGCTAAGTACTATATTAATAGTATCTTTTCCTGTCAGAAATTTTCTTTTTTTCAACCCAAAAGCTGTTTTAACAGCTATTATTTGTGTATGAGTGTGTTTCTTGGTGATTTATTGATTTTTACTTGAAATTTCCTGTCAGAGAAGATTCCTTTCAGTCAGAGGGGCCTTCACTGTTCTAACTGCTTTATTGGTTGTGTGTGGGTCAAGTACCCATTTGAGTTAGAGGGTCTTGACCCTCCTTGCTTTCTTTCTTTCTTTTTTTCTTACTGTAAAAAAAAAAAAAAAAGGGAAAAGTTTCTCTTTCAGTATTTATATATTGGTTGGCATATTTGTTGTACCTGTATCCTAAGCTGTTTAAAATTTACTGTTGTTCCTGTTTTTTTACAACTATGTCTAAGGAACATAAACCATCCGGTTTTAAGAAGTGCACGAGGTGTGGGTTTAAAATGTCCATTACGGACGACCACTCCTCGTGCGTCTATTGTCTTGGCGCCATACATCTCCAAGAATCCTGCAGTGTGTGCCATGCGTTTTCCTCTCGAGTCCTCCAGGAGAGGAAAAACAAATTAATCCTTAGAGGATTAATCAAGCCTTCTTTCGAGGAGGCTTTATCTTCCTCTCCTTCTTCTAAGAAGAGGAAAGCTTTGGCTCCGACCAGTCAGTCGGAGCCGACGGCTAAGAAAGGCAAGCAGACTTCTCCATCGGCTCCACGGACTTCGGAGCCGAGGTCGGAACGGTCTGCCTCGATGCCTCCTACCTCGACCCCTCTGGTTTCGGAGCCGAGGTCTGGAGCATCGAGAGGCGGGTCATCCTCATCGGCTCCACTGATATTGGAGCCGATAAGGGTCATCGGCTCAGACACTTCCCCCTTGGAGCCGAAGTCTTTATCGGAGCCGAGAGAAATTTCGGTGAAGGCTTCCTCGGAGCCGATAATAGTGGAATCCTTTTGGAGCCGATCCCCAGGCCCTTCGGAGCCGATGGAGAAATCGGTTCGGGCCCAGTCAGTATCCTCGAGATCTTCCAGGATGTCTGATTCGGACATCGACAGAGTACTCCTTCGACTCTTCCAGTCTCCGGTGTTCCAAAAGATGGTTTCGGCTCCAGCCCATTTGGCTTCGGAGCCGATGGTCCACTCCTTACAGTTCTTCCTCCCCCAACAGCTTCGCACCGTTGGAGCGGGTGTTGGTGGAACCAGTGGAGGTGTTAGGGTCAGACCCGACCCTTGCTCCGACTCCGGCTCCTGGGTCGGAGTTCAGTGCACGGACTTCTTCCTTCAGCCCTAGGGGAGAGGCTTTGGGATTGATGCCTTCGGTCCCAAGTCTTCCTCTTGGTGCGTCAGCGGCGGGAGTACCGTCTACTGTCGTGGCCACGGAGGGGGGACCTTCCCAGGATTCTGGTGGTCCCGCCTTCAGGGCTATAAGGAGTGCTCTAGCCAAATCTTCTTTGGCCACCTCCACAGTTTCCCCGGCTCCTTCCCTACTCTTGGAGACTGGGTCATTGGCAGTTCCCCTGTCAGCAGACAGCGGAGCCCCTGGGCCTCAGGTTACCCCCGCTGGGGTTTCTCCCCCTCTTGGAGGTCCTTCTGAAGCCTCTTCAGATGAACCTCTCAGGAAGAAAACGTGCAAGAGGAAGCACGTTGACTCCCCTGATGAGTCTTTGACATCTGACACTGATCTCGATGATGCAGAGGGGTCCCCCAAGTCGTCCTAGGATGATGTCTCCTTTGCAGACATCCTTGAAGCCCTAAAACAACGAGGTGGCTGGCAGTCCAAACCTCCCTCTGCTGATGAGTCGGTGTTCCTGAAGGCCTTCGGGGCTCAGCCCTCCGCCTCCTGGGTGTCTCCGCCTTGACGAGCTCTTGGATTTGATCTGTCGAAGGGCGTGGGAACACCCGGACTCTGTGGAACCGGTGCCCGCTCGTCCAAACAAATTTCTTTCAGCACCCCCAGATAGAGAGTTCCTCACGAAAGGTGTGGCAGTGGATGCTATGGTGGTGGCATCTGCTACACAGCAGGATGTAGCAGAGGCTTCTACGTCCATCCATCCTCCTAATAAGGAGTCTAGGAGCATGGATCGGTACGGCAAGCGCACCCTTAGTCCAGCGGCCTTTACTTTGAGGTCTCTGAACTACCTAACGCACTTTACGAGATTCCAGAGGGATCTGATTAAGGAGCTATCCAATACCCTCTTAGGTAACCTGCCTGAGGAGCTGGCCCAGACGGTTGGATCTCAGCTGGCTACGATGTCATCCATCTCGAACTCGTCCATGAGGCTCATCTCGTATGCGGCCGAGGGGGCGAGTAGAGTGGCAGGTACAGGCATTGCGCTATGGAGGCAAGCCTGGCTTTGCCTGTGTCATTTTGCGGAGGCCTTCAAGTCTTCATTCGTCGACGCCCCATTTGATGGGTACTCCCTGTTTGGGCCCAAGGTGAAAGACACACTTACCCGCTGTGAACAGGAGGGTAAGACTCTGACTGCCGTAGGGGCATGATTTTCCACTCCCTTTCGGCCTTTTTTCAAGGCTAAAAGAGGAGGAAGATGTGGTTCCGAGATCGCAGAAGTCTTACTCCTCTCAGCAGGAAGGTTCCCCCTCCAGAGGCAGAGGAGGGGGAAATTCATCAGGAAGACGCTGTCCCAGAGGCGGCAGAGGCCCCCGCAACACTGGAGACCGCGAGTCCTTTCGTGGCTCCTCAACTTTTCATAGTCCCTGAGGGATTGCCCGGCTGCGCTGCTCCGGAGCCAGTCGGGGTCGCTTTCAAGCACCTAAAGGCCTGGGAAAGGATCACTCAGGACCGATGGGTGCTTCGAATTATCGCCGGAAGTTACAACATCCCATTCTGTTGTCCCCCCCTCAGTCCAAAAGAATCCCGGACCTGCCACCCAGTCAACGGGATACCGCAGCCATAGAAATTTCAAAACTGCTGCAAAAAGGAGCCATCCAACTGGTCCCCGCAGACCAGATCGGATTAGGGACTTACTCAAGATTCTTTTTAGTGCCAAAAAAGACCGGGGACTTGAGGCCCATTTTGGACTTAAGCAACTTAAACCGTTCAGTCAAGAAGTCCAAGTTCCGAATGGTCACTTTACAAACCATTCTCCCGTTGTTGGAGAAAGGTGTTTGGATGTGCTCCATAGACCTCAAGGACGACGCGTATTACCATATCAAAATACATCAAACGTCCAGGAGACACTTGCGCTTCAGCCTAGGAAGCAGTCATTTTCAGTTTAGCGCTGCCCTTTGGTCTCACCACAGCCCCCAGGGTGTTCACCAAATGCTTGGCAGTAGTGACTGCTCACTTGAGGAGTCTAGGATTCCAGGTGTTTCCGTACCTAGACGATTGGCTTCTAACTGCCACCTCAAAGCATCTACTTCTACAGAGCCTGCAGGCCACAACATCACTGGGCAATTCCCTAGGAATCACCTTCAATTGGCCAAAGTCTGTGTTACGGCCATCTCAAAGGATAAACTTCATAGGGGCAGGGATAGATTCAAACCAGATGTGGGTCTATCTACCTGCAGACAGAATTCAGATCATACAAAGTCAGGTTCGAGCCCTACTCCCCAAGTCCAAAGCCCCAGCCAGAATGGTCTTGCAACTATTGGGATCGATGTCTGCCACAGTTCTGCTAGTTCCCTTGGCAAGGTTACACATGAGAATCCTCCAGTGGCTTCTCTCAACTCAATGGTCCTTTCAGGAACTCCCTCTCAATCATCTAATATGGATCACAGAATCTTGCAGAAGAGACCTTCGCTGGTGGCTAGTGTCTTCCAATTTGGATCAGGGACGACCCTTTGCTCTTCCTCCTCCAGCAGCCACGTTGACCACGGACGCCTCCCAGATGGGGTGGGGGGGGCATTCCCTGGGCAGGTCAGTCCAGGGCAAATGGCATCCGGAAGAGACCTCTCTCCACATCAACATCCTAGAGATGAGAGCAGTACTCCTGTCCCTTCAAGCCCTTCACTGTTACCTCCCTCAGGGCGTAATTGCTGTTCATACGGACAACATGTCAGTTGTCTGGTACCTGAACAAGCAGGGAGGGACCAGATCCTATCCTCTTTGCAGAGAAGCAATGAGGGTCTGGGAATGGGCAATCTCAACCAATCGCTTCCTAGTGGCAACTCACATACCGGGCAAATCCAATGTCGTAGCCGACAGGTTGAGCAGGACCATTCTCTCTCCTCACGAGTGGTCTCTGAACATAACTATTACAAGACAGATTTTCAGCAAATGGGGAGTTCCTTGTTGCGACCTCTTCGCGACTCCTCTGAATGCTGGTGCAAGGATTTTTCTCCCTATCCCTGGCTCCGGGGAAGAGCCCTATGGACGCGTTAGTCCATCCTTGGCCCACCGGCCTGCTTTATGCCTTCCCTCCAGTTCCGCTACTACCCAAGGTAATTCAGAAGGCTTCTCTCTTAGGGAGCAAGATGATCTTAATTGCTCCTTACTGGCCTCGTCAAGTCTGATTTCCCTATCTTCAAAAACATGCTCTGGAAGGTCCATGGTTCCTGGACCAGATCCCAGACCTACTGACTCATCAGTCGGGACTACTACACCAGTCCCTACACACATTAAGATTGACGGCCTGGCTCCTCCTCTTCCAACCATAGTCAGGAGACATGCACTGGACCCAGAGGTAGTGCGCATATTGTCTTCAGCCCACAAGTCGACTACGAAGAAACTTTATTCTAGCAAATGGAAAAGATTTGCTATATGGGCTCAACTCCGGGGCCTGGACCCCATTTCAACTCCCGTAGCAGAAGTACTCAAGTTCCTAACCTCTCTTTTCAACCAAGGCTCTTCTGTTTCTACCATCAAAGTACAATTGGCAGCAATTTTTAACTTTCATGAATCCATAGACCCACCTTTAATGAGCAACAGGTTGTGTAAGACCTTCTTGAAAGGTGCTGCTCTATTAAGACCTCCAGGTTCTCATCCTGCACCTCCATGGAATCTGGATATAGTATTACGTGCCTTGACTTCTTCCCCCTTTGAACCGGCAGCTACCTGTGATTTAAAGTTTCTATCATGGAAGACAGCTTTCCTAGTGGCAATTACTTCAGCCAGAAGGGTTTCAGAACTTCAAGCTTTGTCAGTAAAACCTCCGTACTTGGTTTTTCATCCAGACAGAGTTTCCCTCAGACCGAATCCTTCTTTTGTTCCTAAAGTCTGCTCTACTTTATGCTTACAACAGTCATTAGAGCTCCCAGTGTTTTTCCCAAAATACTCCAATGAAGCGGAATTTATTTTCCACACACTAGATGTCCATAGGCAGTTACGTTTTTATTTGGATAGGACCAAACAGTCAAGGAATACAGATCAGTTGTTTGTGTCCTTTGCAGAAAACAAATTGGGCAACGTGTCACAAAGGTCCCTATTGCCAAATGGATCAGGGACTGTATTACTCAAGCTTATATTTTTTCTAACGAGGAGCTTTCCACCTCTGTCAAGGCTCATTCTACAAGGGCTATGGCTACTTGGTAGCATTTCATTCTAAGCTTGCTATTGGTGACATTTGTGCTGTGGCTACATGGTCTTCCCCATACTTTCCTTTCTCACTCCAAATTTGATGTGGGATCTAGAGGACGAACTTCATTTGGTTCCACAGTGCTCAGGAGTGTTTTCCAATGAGCTACCCGGGATTTAGGTGCTAGGGACGCTGTCCCATCTTTCAGAATGTAGGCGAGATCGGATCACATAACATCTTTTAGTTATGTACTCACCATAACTTCAGATGTTTGGGATCCATCTCATTCCTAATAACCCACCCTCCTTCCCCCTTCCTTGGAGATCAGAGGATATCAGAAGGTCCGAATCCTGTTGTTTCATCTTGAAACATCTAACAATGTTATATAAACAAGCTGTGCATGTGTGCATGAATGCAGACAAACAAGATCTGGGGGATTAGTGGTGGTGCATCCTGGGATAAAGAAAGCTCAGCCAATAAGAGCCCTCGCTCTATAGCATAAGCGTGCCGAGTCGGAGCCGAGGTATCGGCTCCGAACCCATCTTTCAGAATGTAGGCGAGATGGATCCCAAACATCTGAAGTTATGGTGAGTACATAACTAAAAGTTTTGCGTTTAATACATTACATTGTGACACACACTTCCTGAAAATAACAAATGCAACCATTTTGGGGAAAGTTCTCTCCACACCCTGCACTTCTAAAGTGGTTTGCTTCTCATTGTCCAGCCCTGCAAGCATAATGCTGAACAACCTGAAGTATCTTTAACAGCGACAGAAATTTTAGCCAAGTAAGAAAGGAAGTTTAACTTGTCAGATGCAGTTGTTCTGCTCTCACATATTCCCTTGGCACATCAGTTTTGAGCACTGTTAAAATGGCTAGAAATCTCCCCAAACAAAACCTGAATTTTGCAATAAATTATTTGCAGTTTTTGTAACGCATAAATCAAGAGTGTATAAATGGGGAAAAATAAAATACATAATGTTGCACAAGACATTTAGTAAAGGTAGATGTTTTTTGCATAACTGATCACTTTGTTGTTAAAGAAATAGGAACTGTGGTGAGCACCCTATGCATTAAGCTACAGAGTGTTCACTTGGAAAAGAAAGCTTCAGCAAGTTCAGTGCATTACCCTTGTCATCTTTTCTTTTACTGCAATAAAAGGAGAAGACAATGTTAGTACTAAACAATGAAATAAGCAGACACGTAATATCCATCAGTAGCACTATAGTGAGTAGGAATTTAGTGTAGCTCTTCATAGCTGTTTACTAGGTAAGGGACTGTTCTTACATACACTGCATACCTCTCAACTATCCAGATTTGTGCAGAATGTCTATATTTTTGCTTTGTACTTTTGGTCTGTTCCTCATACAACTTGTGGTTTTCTGATAATTCACTGAGGATTGAAGTAACTAAATAATGATATATATTTGAGTTGCAGACTTCATGTCCTTCAGAACATGTATGCTAAAACAAATCATGTTATTCTAGCAACTTTCTAAGTTTATAAGAGCAATATTTAAAATCTGTCCCTATATTTGGACCTTTGTCCCTCCATTATTTTAGGCATTGTCCAGATTTCTTGAGCTAAGAGGTTGAGAGGTATGGTGCAGATTACTTTTGCAGAGACCAATATTATCATTTTTTAACTATCTTAAATGTGGGGGTATCAGCCAGCGATGTACATAGCAGTAATGGAACACACACACACACACACACACACACACACACACACACACACACACACACACACACACACACACACACACACACACACTACGCTGAAAGGAAAGTCAGAACAATGTACTGCAAAATAATATGCATTGTGTTGGGGAATTTGATATTTTGTGCGAGTTATAATTCCTTACTTTTTTCATCCCGATAATGCATGTTTTAATGAAAAGGTACACATCTTCAATGAGTTAACTACACGGACATTGTAATTACACAGTAAAGGAATTTAATTATTTAGTTGTCTTTGACAGACAGTGGAGGGGTAAAAAGACTGCTATACACAATATCTCACAATGCAGTGCACTTGGTTATATTGCTATGCTGACAAAAATGCAATAATAAAAGCTGTGTCCTTCCTCTGCTAAACACATTTCTTAAAGGCAAATGCACTTCAACTGTGACATTTTACTCGGTAGGAAATAATCCGGAATAAAGAGCCTTCTCACACACACACACACACACACACACACACACAATTGTAGATGCATTTCTGCTCTATACAACCGCATAAGAGCTATATATTATCAATTGGGAAAAGCCACTGGTTAAATGTTAATAATGCCCCTTCGAAATGGATTAGCTAGATCCTGACAACCCTTAGGCTTAGGTACTGCAAGTGTGAGTCATCCATGCATCCATAACCCCCTTTTCACCCCATTTTTGTCGATGGGGTCGGGTGTCACATGATGACTCACATCAAACGTTTCCGTCATCTAGAGCTAACGTTCACACCCCGGTGGCTAGTCATATTCTTTGGAATCTGTATGCACTTCGGCCTCACTGTGCATCTTATTTCCACTCATCGAGTTTACAGGAAGGAAATGAGGTGACCTCGTCAAGCTTAGGGGGGTTTCTCACTAGTTTCACGGCGGAGGAGGGGGGAGTTATAGGCAAACTAGCCAAGGAGTATCCAGATGAATGAGAAGAACTGCAAATACTTTGTCCAGTACCACTGTCCTTTGAACAGCAGGAGTTCCCGCTCCTCAGTGGGTCCTGCTCCACTCTGTGTACAGGACAGCTGTCCTCACCTTCATGAGTTGTCGCACAGTCCTTCTGGTCACCCGGTAATGAATAACAGAAAAGAGTGTTGTCGGAAAATGGCAAGCAGCCAGAATCAGTCTCGGAGGTAGTGTCTTTGGAACCAACAACTTCGCTGCTGCTGCTTCTGATTTCTGGGAGCGAGAGTGACCTCCGCAACCCTCTCACCCGTGTCTTCCACCTCTGGAGAAGAGCGTTTGCTCTGACTTCATCTGGAAGGAAGTCCCGTAACATACGAGACAGGCTCCGTCTCCCAGGAGTTTTTCTTTGTTTCTGGTAAGCGAGCTCATGGAACTCACTAGGTGATGTTTTACTGTCCAAGGAAGAAGCTGAGAATTGCTCATTTAAAAATGTCCTGCTGTCACTGGTATCGAGAACTGTTGACTTCTCACCTTCCCTCTCTGTGGATTTTAGGGAGCTGCATTTATCAGATTCAAAGGACCTCAGGTGTTGAACGCACTTCTGCATTTGGATCCTAGTAACTTCCTCAGTACAGCTGGGTACAGAACAGGTAGGGGATGCAGCAGGTGTCTCATTGACCCCCCTTTCACAGGCTGTCGGATTTAATGTTTTTACAAGTGTCGCAATGCAATTAAGGTTCTGAGCTGGGATGAGCTTCCTGTTCTCTACCTCTCCCCTGCATGTAGGGCAGGTAACCGGTTCTGTTCCCGCGTCCCACACTTCCAGAATGCATTTTTTGCAAAGGTTATGCCCACAGACCAGGGTCACAGGCTCAATAAACAGTTCTTTACAAACAGGACATATTAAATAAACCATTAACTGGCGAAAATGTTTGCGCTTTTCATTTTCTGATGCCATCTTCTCGGTAGCTGGCCACTACTAGCTTTTTGTTTGCGTTTCTGGCACTATAGAAACAAAAGATCTTTCTGTAAAGGAGCACCTGATGTAGTAAAAGGCGTGACCCAGCATACCTCCCAGTACAAGGCGCACAGCATGAGTAAATAAGACAACAAAAATATTTCGGTCTAGTCTAGACCGTCTAGAATTAAATCTCACAGGTGTGCTTTTGTCATCAATACCCTGCATAGCTCTCAGTAATATCATATTCTGCCTTCATTCAGTAAAGTACCAAACTAATTCCAGAATGATTTTTTTTCAATAGATCTTGAACTGTCACGGTAAAATGACTTGTCTCCTTACCCCCATCCACTCAAAGCTGTTGTCTATCTGGCCAGGGATTTCGTTTGTTTTCTTCTTTACGTGTTTGTTAACCCACAACCCTCGGGCCTCGGCAGTAATATCAAGTAATAAGGTAGCTGGAGTAAACCGTGATATTTATTTAACTATAGTTCAAAACTGGATAATGGATAATCAGTTAGTACTCGGAATTTTCTCAGATGGTATTTCACAATGGTAGCTTTACCCCTCAGCCCAGCATGTGCATATTGTGATGAATGGATTTTAAACTTTTTGCCCACCTTACTATGGTGTTGAGTTTTACTAAAATCTGCGGAGTGGATGGCACCAGTGGTATATTACAGTGCTTCCTATTTGCTACAACACTTGCAAGCCTATTGTACAAGTTTTTTTGGACTAAGTATACACCTGGCATTTTTGCCCTATCCCCGCAAATGTTAGATTTTTCTTGTAAATGGTAGGGTGTTTACAGCCAGTCAGTAATGCCAAGACTTTTATACTTATTCAGAAAATGCATGTTGATGCAAAACCTGTTGATGTAGTGCGATCCTATCTCGCATACATTCGTAACAGATGGGATAGGAGCCGGGAAACGGCTCCAACTCGGGCGATACACTAGTACTAAGTCTCTGATTGGCTGGGCCAACCCCTCTATCCCAGGATGCACCACACCTAAGCCCCCAGATCTCATTTGCCGCTTCTTAAGATAAGACATGGTCTCGAGTTGGCTGTGGGTAAGTACTCTATTTTTTAGTCAAATTTTTGGCTTTTTGTGGATTTTTTCTTAAGAATTAACCAAAAACAGCTAATTTCATAGATATCTTGTTGTCTGACTGTGTATTGGTCATTTTAGGATAAAGTTTGATGTAAGGCGATCCTATCTCGCCTACATTCTAAACTGATGGGCTCGGAGCCGAGAATCGGCTCTGACTCGGCCGGTACACTAGCACAAAGTCTCTGATTGGCTGGGCCAACCCCTATATCCCAGGATGCACTACACCCAAGCCCCCAGATCTCGTTTGCCGCTCCTAGTGCTAAGACATGGTTTCGAGTTGGCTGTGGCTAAGTACCCTATTTTTTTAGTCAAATTTGGGTTTTTTTGTGAGCTTTTTCTTAACATTTAACCAAAACAGCTATTTTAATAGCTATCTTGTTGTCTGAGTGTGTATTGGTTGTTTTAGCTTAAAGTTAAAATTTCTGTGGTAAATTCCAGGGTCCTCCAAGAGAGAAAAAATAAACTGATTTTAAAAGGCTTAATCAGGCCTTCTTTTGAAGAGGCTTTTCAGTCTTCAGAGCCTCGTGGTAAGAAGAAAAGGTCGTCGGTTCTGACCAGTCCGTCAGATCTGCTGACTAAAAGAGGAAAATCTATGTCTTCATCTTCGGCTCCATTGCCCTCAGAGCCAAGAGATGAGAGATCAAGTTCTGCTTCCCCTTCCTTGGTTCCACTGACTTTGGAGCCGATGGAAAGGGGTTCAAAATTGGGATCTCCTCCCTCGGCTCCTAGGGCTTTGGAGCCGAGAGAGAGAGAGGGTCGGCTCCAGGATCGGTTTCGTCGGCTCCTACTTCATCGGCTCCGAGGGAGGCTTTGGTGTTCCTTGAGTCTGCCTCGGCTCCAATATTGTTGGAGCCGATTCGGAGCCGAACTCCTACGGTGATATTGGAGCCCATAGAGACAGTTTGTTGAGCCCCTTCTATTTCCTCCAAGTCCTCCAGGCTCTCTGATTCGGACCTGGACAGGGTTGTCCAGAGGCTCCTACAGTCACCGGTCTTTTCCAAATTGCTGTCGGCCCCAGCCCAGTCGGCTCCGGAGCCAGCCTTGCCTGTACCGTCTCTTCCTCCTTCGACAACCTTAGGGTCGTCGGAGCCGGGGTTTACAGAATCTGGGGAAGTTGTTGGGTCTGTTCTGAGACCCGCTGCTAGTCCATCTGCACCTACCTCTGCTCCAACCTTCTCGATACTTTCGACAGGTCCTGGTACTCGTGGCTCTTCGGTCGGGCCTGAGGGAGAGTCATTGGGGCTTCTGACCTCGGCTCCTAGTCTCCCTCTTGGTGCTTCAGTGAGGGGGGGCCCAACTCTGGTCAGGGCCTCGGAGGGGGGTTTTTCTACAGACTCTGGTGGACCCTCCTTCGAGCCTATGAGGAGTGCGCTGGCCAAGTCCCTAGTCACTTCTCCAGATTCTGTAGCTCCTTCCCTGGGCACAGTGACTGGAGCCTCTGGTGCACCCCTGTCCTCGGACAGCGGGGCTCCCAGGCCTGAGGATACCTCCTTGTGTGGTCCCTTAGTTTCGGATGGGCCTTCAGAGTCCTTGCCTGATGAGACCCCTAGGAAAAGATGTGCAAGAGGAAGCACGTGGACTCCCCAGTCGAGTCCGTCACCTCAGACACCGATCTGGATGATGCGGAAGGGTCCCCTAAGTCATCCTCTGACGATGTCTTGTTCTCTGATATACTAGAGATCTTGAGACAGAGAGGCGACTGGCCTTCCAAAGCCCCTTCTGCGGAAGAGTCGGTGTTCCTTAAGGACTTCGGAGCCCAGCCCTCCGCCTCCTGGGTATCTCCACCCTTCAACGAGTTACTGGACATTATTTGTCGAAGAGTGTGGGAGCACCCTGACTCTGTGGAGCCTGTTCCCACTCGTCCCAATAAATTCTTGTCTGCACCCCCCGATAAGCAGTTTCTCACTAAGGGAGTTCCGGTAGATGCTATGGTGGCGGCGTCTGCCACTCAACAGGACGTGGCAGAGGCTTCGATGTCTATCCATCCACCTAACAAGGAATCTAGGGGCATGGATAGGTACGGGAAGCGTACCCTATCTTCAGCGACCTTTACCTTGCGGTCACTGAATTATTTGTGCCATTTCACAAGACTACAAAGGGATCTCGTGAAGGAGTTGGGAGATACCCTTTCGGGTAATGTGCCTGAAGCGTTGGCTCAGTCTGTCAACGCCCAGCTATCTACCCTGTCTTCCGTCATTAACTCGTCCATGAGGCTCATTTCATATGCGGCCAAGGGGGCGGGTAGAGCAGCGAGTTCGGGCGTAGCCCTGAGGAGGCAGGCTTGGATGCACTTGTGTCACTTTGCGGAGGCGTTCAAGTCTTCATTCACAAACGCTCCCTTTGATGGGTCCTCACTCTTTGGACCCAAGGTGAAGGACATCCTCACTAGATGCGAGCAGGAGGGCAAGACCTTGTCTGCCGTCGAGGCCCATTTTTTGCTTCCCATGAGACCTTATCCCAAGGCTCAGAGGGGAGGGAAGATGTGGTTCAAGAAATCGCAAAGGTCTTTCCCTGCTCATCAATGTGAACCCCCCTCCAGAGGCAGAGGATGGGGGAATTACTCTGGAAGGCATCGCCCTAGAGGCGGCGGAGGCCCCCGCAACACAGGAGACTGCAAATCCTTTCGTGGTTCATCCTTCCAACGTCCCTGAGGGATGACTGTGCATCTCTGGAGCCAGTCGGGGGTCATTTTTTGGGGCACCTGAAAGCCTGGGAGTCCATCACTCAGGATCAGTGGGTGTTCCGGATCATCGCCGGAGGTTATACCATACCCTTTATTCATCCCCCTTCCCCTCCAAGGAAAATCCCAGACGTGCCACCCAATCAGAGGGTTCAAGCAGCTACAGAAGTGTTAAAGCTGCTAGAAAAAGGAGTCATCCAACCAGTCCCCGAAGGCCAGACCGGATTAGAAACTTACTCAAGATTATTTTTGGTGCCAAAAAGAACAGGGGACTTGAGACCTATTCTGGATCTCAGCCGTCTCAACCGCTTCGTGAAGAAGTCCAAGTTCCGGATGGTCATGCTACAATCCATTTTCCCATTGCTGGAAAAAGGAGTTTGGATGTGCTCCATCAATCTCAAGGATGCCTATTATCACATCAAGATAGACAAAGCGTCCAGGACTCACTTACACTTCCGCCTGGGATCCAGTCATTACCAGTTTCGAGCCCTGCCCTTTGGTCTCACCACAGCCCCCAGGGTGTTTACCAAGTGCCTGGCAGTGGTAACGGCTCACCTGAGGCGTCTTGAATTCCAGGTGTTTCCGTATCTAGACGACTGGCTCCTCACGACCCCCACCAAGTATCTGCTCACTCAAGCTGTGACTACCACCATCGAATTAGGTCAATTGCTAGGCATAACATTCAACTGGGAAAAGTCTGTATTGCTGCCATCACAGCATGTTGCCTTTATAGGCGCAGAGCTAGACTCCATAGAAATGCGAGCCTACCTCCCAACAGAAAGGATAAGGATCTTACAGAACCAGGTCACGGACCTATTGCCCCGTTGGAAGGCTCCAGCCAGGTTACTCCTTCAACTCTTAGGATCTATGGTGGCCACTATTTTGTTAGTTCCAATGGCAAGGCTGCACATGCAAATTCTACAGTGGCTACTTTCGAGCCAATGGTCCTTTCAGGAACTCCCATTGTCCCACCCGATTCTAATCACGGACACTTGTCGGCGGGATCTCCACAGGTGGCTTCTCTCCTCCAACCTGAACCTAGGCAGACCTTTTCACCCCCCTTACCCCGTTGCCACTGTCACCACGGATGCTTCCCAGACAGGGTGGGGGGGGCATTATCTGGGCAGGACTGTCCAAGGCACTTGGCAAGACCACGAGACTCGCTTACATATCAATGTCCTGGAAATGAGAGCAGTGCTTCTAGCATTGCAGGCACTTCACAGCTCTCTCCCACTGGGGACAATCGCGATCCTTTCAGACAATATGTCGGTGGTTTGGTACCTCAACAAACAGGGAGGAACCAGGTCTTACCCCCTTTGCAGAGAAGCCATGAGAGTGTGGGAATGGGCGATTGCTTCCCAGAGGTTCCTAGTGGCAATGCACATTCCTGGGAAATCCAATGTTATAGCAGACAGGCTGAGCAGGGACATTCTGATGCCTCACAAATGGTCCCTGAACAACCAAGTGGCGGATCGGATCTTTGCCCGGTGGGGGTTGCCTTGCTGCGATCTATTCGCCAGTCCGCTGAATGCAAAGTGCGACAACTACTTCTCCCTGATTCCTGCCCAAGGGGAAGAACCCAGGGATGCGCTAGTTCACAAGTGGCCCTCCGGTCTACTCTATGCTTTCCCTCCACTTCCTCTACTGCCCAGACTGATTCAGAAGGCTATCTGTCTGGGAAGCTTCATGATCTTGATAGCCCCACTCTGGCCCCGTCAAGTATGGTTTCCATTCCTGAGGAAGTATGCGGTGAACGGTCTCTGGATCCTAGACCCAGTCCCGGACCTCCTGACTCACCAGTCGGGGCAGGCCCATCCGTCTCTACGGACTCTCAAGCTAGCGGCCTGGTTGCTCCACTTCCGACCTTAGTCAAATGTAGAATTCAATATAGTGCCTTCTTTTCCAGTAACAATTGCCATGCCCCCCCCTCTTATTTAATAATACTTGTTCAATAATTATAAATTTAAAATGATGCCCGGGGAATTCAAGTATATGTCTGTAAAGTGCAATGGTGTTTTTTTAACTTTAATGTCATAAATATGTTCATAAATGTGTCACTTAAGTTTACATTCTGTTTTTCCTATGTAGAAGGCATGGCAAAGTTGACATAGGGCCCCATACACTACCCCTCACACTATTACAGTTGTATCTACCTCTTATTTTGAACATGTATCCATTAATATCAAATAATTCCCTGATATTGATATACATGCAATAAGAACAACACCCACACTTGGACATCTGGGGGATTCTAACAGGAACCCTATTCCTACCTGATTTTCCACCAAATTCTTCAGATTGAGCCCTCTTGTCCAAACAATAGTTGTTTTTTCACTAAGTTTGAGTCTAATACCCCCATCTTCAGTTATTACATGCCATTTTTTAAAAATAATGTCACACACTTTTTGATGGTCCACAGTAAACCTGGTAATAAAAGATAATCTAAAACTCATGTTATCTTTACTTGTTTTACTATTTACAACTACTCTCATAGCATTAATGCCATTACTAGATGGTAAAATTTCAGTGCCACCAAGAATGGGTAAATAAAAATTAGATCTTCTTTTAGCCACGACTTCCCCTCTAATCTCTTCTACAAAGAACAGGGGGTATCCTCTTTTAATGAACATTTGTTCCAGCCCATTGCATTCCAAAATAAAATCATCAAAATTGGACACCATTCTTCTGAGCCTCACAAATTGTCTCTTGACAACCTTTTTTCTGAGTTAAGGGATGTAAACTATCAAAATGTAAGAAGGAATTTGAGTAGGTGGGTTTCATATAGATGGTAGCCCAGAAAAAAAGCAGTTGTCAAGGGATAATTTGTGAGGGCCGCAAGAATGGTGTCCAATTTTGATGATTTTATTTTGGAGTGCAATGGGCTGGAACAAATGTTCATTAAAAGAGGATACCCCCTGTTCTTTGTAGAAGAGATTAGAGGGGAAGTCGTGGCTAAAAGAAGATCTAATTTTTATTTACCCATTCTTGGTGGCACTGAAATTTTACCATCTAGTAATGGCATTAATGCTATGAGAGTAGTTGTAAATAGTAAAACAAGTAAAGATAACATGAGTTTTAGATTATCTTTTATTACCAGGTTTACTGTGGACCATCAAAAAGTGTGTGACATTCTTCTTACAAATTGGCACGTAATAACTGAAGATGGGAGTATTAGATCCAAACTTAGTGAAAAACCAACTATTATTTGGACAAGAGGGTTCAGTTTGAAGAATTTGGTGGAAAAATCAGGTAAGAATAAGGTTCCTGTCAGAACCCCCCAGATGTCCAAGTGTGGGTGTTGTTCTTATTGCATGTATATCAATACTGGGGAATTATTTGATATTAATGGATACATGTTCAAAATAAGGGGTAGATACAACTGTAATAGTGTGACGGTAGTGTATGGGGCCCTATGACTACTTTGTTGTGCCTTCTACATAGGAAAAACAGAATGTAAACCTAAGTGTCGCATTTATGAACATATTTATGACATTAAAGTTAAAAAAACACCATTGCACTTTACAGACATATACTTGAATTCCCCGGGCATCATTTTAAATTTATAATTATTGAACAAGTGTTGTTAAATAAGGGGGGAGGGGCCATGGCAATTGTTACTGGAAAAGAAGGAACTATATTCTACATTTGGCTGCTGTAGGTTACCCTGGACTAAATGAATTTACATCTATAGGCTGTGTTTTAAAACTTAAGGTACAGTGTAGATAAGATAAATTAATTTTATTTAATTTGTATACATGAACTGTTATATTATTTATTTATATGTAATAAAATATATTTTGTATGTATTTAGATTACCGTAGATATTTCATATGTATGTGTTTTGGGGTTTTTTGGGGATAACTTTGTCATATGTCTGCTTTTACTATTCCTTTAAATTTTCAGTTGGAAGTGGTCATGTGATTATTCTGTTCTAGATAAATTGGGATTATGGAATTTTGCTGTTGATCTGATGAAGTTTTGTATTTTAGTTAACGAAATTTTTATGGGCTGCTTTTAAATATTTTTATGGGCTGTTTTTAAGAATACTATTGCTCCTTTAAGTGGGGAGAGTGAGTTTATGATGTGAATTAACTGGGTTTCTGATGTGAATTAATTGAACACATGATATTATTGGTGGATGAGGTTTGTTGAGCATTTAAAAGTTGGATTTCAAATGTTTTTTAGTTATCTGATGAAGTCTGCTTGTTTTATTATGAAAATGCAGTGAAACAGTTACGTGTTCATGTTACTTTTGGTGCTTTATTTGGGGTTAATAGAGGTTGGGGGGGCCGGATTGGTGTTTTAAAAAAAATGAATCAGATGTGGCATGGTAAAAGGGGTGGGCCGGGGTGGGCTTGGGAGGGCATTTAAATCCCCTTAATTTTTTTTATGTGGGAACCCAAAAAACCAAACAGCTGGGGAAAAGCAAAAAACCTTAAAGGGGTGCCTTGTTTTATACACCATCTTTTCCCCGTAAAGGCAAATGGTTCCCAAAGCCTTCCCTTTTTAAAGGGGCGGGGCACCCCATCTTGCCCCAAAGGGAAAATTTAAAGTGGGCTTTTTATAAACCCCCTTTAAACACAAAACCTTTTTTGGGGCTCTGTGGGGTGGGCTTGGGCCCTTTTTGGTTTAGTATTTTATTAGCTTTCCCCTCCTTTTTCTTTTTGGTTAAATTTTCCTTTTTCCTCATCGTTGCCCCCAACACCTGGAGCCTCCTTTTTCCCCCATTAAATTTTTCCCTTCATCCTCCCCCTCCCTCCCCTTTTAAACCCAAATTTCTTTAACCAGGCTCCTTCATCAGCCCGTTTTGGCCCCCTCAAAAATTTTTTTTATCGTCCCCCTCCCCTAATGACCCCCTCCCCAAAATTTTTTAAACAAAATTTATAATTTTAAGCCCTTTCTTCCCCCACTGCTACACTTTTTATTAACAAAATTTTTTAACAATCTTTCTCCTGTTTTTTTTCAACCCTTTTCTGGGGGTCCCCTCTCCCTTTAGGCTCCCAGCCCTTTATTTCACCCCCCCCATATTAAAACTTTTTCCTTTCCTTTTATTTTCGGCCCCCCTTTTGGGATTACTCCTCTATCTGCCCCCCCCCCAATTTTTCCCCTTTTTTTACCTCCTGTTTTAAACCCACCCTTTAAAACTCCCTATTTTTCCTTAAAAAAACCTGTAAATCCCTTTTTTAAAAATACATAAATTTTTTCTTCCCACTCCCTTTAAATGACCCCCCCTCCTCCTACCTCCCCCTTTTTAAAACCCTTTTCCCTTTTCCCCCTATCGCTGCCGTCTTTTCAAAGTGTTTTTGACCCCCTTTAACCCCCCAAAAAATTTAAACCCTTTTTTTTTACCCCCCTTTTTTAAAAAATATTTCCTTTTAAAAAGTTTGATATAATTTTGCAACTTTTATAATTCCCTTCCCAAAAGCCCCCCCTCTCCTCTTTCCCTTCCCCGTTTGGCGGTCGGGACTTTCTAAACCCCTACAAAATTTTCCCTGATTCCCCAATCCCCTCATTTAATTTTAAAACTTTTTCCAAAAGGTTTTCTTTTTCCCCTCTCCCCGAAAACCCGTAAAAAACTGCTTTTTTAAAAAAACCTTATTGGGGCCCCACCCGTGGAATAGAATTTTTTCTTCTTCTCCTCTTATTTTGTCTTTTTTTTGGGTCAAAAACTTCAAAATAAACTCCTTTTTACTCTGAAGGTTTTCTTCTTTTTGCATTAAAAAAATTTATTTCCCTATCCACTTTTAATCCCCCCCAACTTTCCCCAAATTTATTAAAAAACTGCATCCCTTTACAATCCCCCTTTTTTAATGTTATTTTTCAGGTCTGGGGTAATTGACTATCCTTTTAAAATTTATTTTTAAAATTAAATTTCCTTTCCCCTTTTTTGGTTTTTGCAAAAAGGGTGTTTAAAAATCTTCCTTTTTCCCCCTTTATTAAAACAAAATCAGTTTTGGGTTCTTGCCATAAAATAAACCGTTTAATTTTTTGTTTTAAAAAAAGCAAAAACATCAGTGGCCCAAACTTTTTCATAATAAAAAAAAAATTAAAACATGCCCAAACCCTTAATTTCAAATGCTTGTGTTTGGGTAAAAGGTGTGAATTCTAAGAGGGGGTCCAATTCTCCCGCCCCACCATTTTTTCAAAAATTACTTCCCAACTTTTCCTAAAAAAGGAAAAATTTTAATTTTAATAAGTGGGGGGCCCAAAGGTAAATTTTAAAATTGCAACCCCCAAAATTTTTTCCCTTTTTAGTTTTTAAAAAGCAAAACATTGAAAGGGGAAAAAGGGGAAAAATTTCAAAGGGCCACATGATAGAAGTTTACTGTTCCCTTACAAAACATTACAATGGGGGTTAAGGGGCCAATTTCCCCCTTTTTAAAAAAAAAAGTCTAAAATAAGCTTTATTTTCAACCCGGGGGTTGACTTCCCAATAAATCTTTCATATTGGAAAAAATCTATTCATTTTTCCTTTTTTTTCAATAAAAGTTAAAACTGCAAAAAAGAAAAATTTTTAAAAACAAAAAAAGTTTTTTTTTTTTTCCCTTTGGAATTTTTTTTTTTGGCTCCAAAAATGTTTTTTTTTTTTAGAGAATTTTACTGGGATTGTATTTTTACGGTAAAAAAATATTAAAAATTAAAATGTGTATTTTTTTTTTTTTCAAACCAGGGTTTTAAAATTTGTGGGGCCCTTGCACACGCTTATAAAAAAAAATTACAAAAAATTTTTCATTGCCATTTTAAAATAAGGCCTCTGGGTTTAAATTTTTGTTACCCCAAAATACAATTTTAAAAAAATTTGGCACCCATGTTTTAAATGAAATTAAAAAGCAAAAATTAGGGGGGGGCAACCAATCTGATTTCTCTTTAAAATTATTTTTAAGGATTTTGTTTAATTCCTTTTGTTTAGTCCCTATATGTCAGGGGCCCGTCATTTACTCATTTCTTAATCCCAATCCAAAATTTTCCTGCTCCCAATATGTTACAGGAAAATTTAGAAGGAAACCCTATTTAAAGAAGCCAAATGTGGGGGAAAAATTTAAATGAAACAAAAATTTAAAAAAAATTAAATTTTGGGTTTTCTTTTTTAGTTTGTAATTTAAAGGAAGGAGTTAAAGGTTTTTGAAAAACCCGTTGGGGATAAATACATAAAAGGTTAAAAACACTAATTTTTTAGGAAAGAAAAATTTACATTTACAAAAATTTTTTAAAAGGCAGTGGTATTTAGAATCCAATTTTTGCCACCCCGTAATTTAAAAAAACAATACTACTCACAGCTGTCATAACCCAAAACCACAGCAGGTACACAATTTCTAAACTTTTTTAAAAATGGCATAAAGGGAATGGCTGTGCCAAAAATTGGTACTTTATTTTAAAAATTTTTTAGTAAGCTGCAAAAGGAAAAAAAGAAAAAAAAACAAATTTCAAGGGATTTCCCAAAGCTTTATTTTTTTTAAAAGAAGTTTTTTTAAAATTTTGGAACATTTCCCAAAATAAAAAATGAAACCTTTTTTTAACCCCGTATTTAAAGTGGTTTGTTCTTTTGTACCCCGCAAGATATTGGGAAAATAAACCAGCCATTTTCCGTAAAAAAGGGTTTTAAATTTCAGATGGGTTTTTTTTTATTTTCACTGTTTTTGGAGTTAAAATGGCTAGAAATCTCCCCAAACAAAACCTGAATTTTGCAATAAATTATTTGCAGTTTTTGTAACGCATAAATCAAGAGTGTATAAATGGGGAAAAATAAAATACATAATGTTGCACAAGACATTTAGTAAAGGTAGATGTTTTTTGCATAACTGATCACTTTGTTGTTAAAGAAATAGGAACTGTGGTGAGCACCCTATGCATTAAGCTACAGAGTGTTCACTTGGAAAAGAAAGCTTCAGCAAGTTCAGTGCATTACCCTTGTCATCTTTTCTTTTACTGCAATAAAAGGAGAAGACAATGTTAGTACTAAACAATGAAATAAGCAGACACGTAATATCCATCAGTAACACTATAGTGAGTAGGAATTTAGTGTAGCTCTTCATAGCTGTTTACTAGGTAAGGGACTGTTCTTACATACACTGCATACCTCTCAACTATCCAGATTTGTGCAGAATGTCTATATTTTTGCTTTGTACTTTTGGTCTGTTCCTCATACAACTTGTGGTTTTCTGATAATTCACTGAGGATTGAAGTAACTAAATAATGATATATATTTGAGTTGCAGACTTCATGTCCTTCAGAACATGTATGCTAAAACAAATCATGTTATTCTAGCAACTTTCTAAGTTTATAAGAGCAATATTTAAAATCTGTCCCTATATTTGGACCTTTGTCCCTCCATTATTTTAGGCATTGTCCAGATTTCTTGAGCTAAGAGGTTGAGAGGTATGGTGCAGATTACTTTTGCAGAGACCAATATTATCATTTTTTAACTATCTTAAATGTGGGGGTATCAGCCAGCGATGTACATAGCAGTAATGGAACACACACACACACACACACACACTACGCTGAAAGGAAAGTCAGAACAATGTACTGCAAAACAATATGCATTGTGTTGGGGAATTTGATATTTTGTGCGAGTTATAATTCCTTACTTTTTCATCCTGATAATGCATGTTTTAATGAAAAGGTACACATCTTCAATGAGTTAACTACACGGACATTGTAATTACACAGTAAAGGAATTTAATTATTTAGTTGTCTTTGACAGACAGTGGAGGGGTAAAAAGACTGCTATACACAATATCTCACAATGCAGTGCACTTGGTTATATTGCTATGCTGACAAAAATGCAATAATAAAAGCTGTGTCCTTCCTCTGCTAAACACATTTCTTAAAGGCAAATGCACTTCAACTGTGACATTTTACTCGGTAGGAAATAATCCGGAATAAAGAGCCTTCTCACACACACACACACACACACACACACACACACACACACACACAATTGTAAATGCATTTCTGCTCTATACAACCGCATAAGAGCTATATATTATCAATTGGGAAAAGCCACTGGTAAAATGTTAATAATGCCCCTTCAAAATGGATTAGCTAGATCCTGACAACCCTTAGGCTTAGGTACTGCAAGTGTGAGTCATCCATGCATCCATAACCCCCTTTTCACCCCATTTTTGTCGATGGGGTCGGGTGTCACATGATGACTCACATCAAACGTTTCCGTCATCTAGAGCTAACGTTCACACCCCGGTGGCTAGTCATATTCTTTGGAATCTGTATGCACTTCGGCCTCACTGTGCATCTTATTTCCACTCATCGAGTTTACAGGAAGGAAATGAGGTGACCTCGTCAAGCTTAGGGGGGGTTTCTCACTAGTTTCACGGCGGAGGAGGGGGGGAGTTATAGGCAAACTAGCCGAGGAGTATCCAGATGAATGAGAACAACTGCAAATACTTTGTCCAGTACCACTGTCCCTTGAACAGCAGGAGTTCCCGCTCCTCAGTGGGTCCTGCTCCACTCTGTGTACAGGACAGCTGTCCTCACCTTCATGAGTTGTCGCACAGTCCTTCTGGTCACCCGGTAATGAATAACAGAAAAGAGTGTTGTCGGAAAATGGCAAGCAGCCAGAATCAGTCTCGGAGGTAGTGTCTTTGGAACCAACAACTTCGCTGCTGCTGCTTCTGATTTCTGGGAGCGAGAGTGACCTCCGCAACCCTCTCACCCGTGTCTTCCACCTCTGGAGAAGAGCGTTTGCTTCATCTGGAAGGAAGTCCCGTAACATACGAGACAGGCTCCGTCTCCCAGGAGTTTTTCTTTGTTTCTGGTAAGCGAGCTCATGGAACTCACTCGGTGATGTTTTACTGTCCAAGGAAGAAGCTGAGAATTGCTAATTTAAAAATGTCCTGCTGTCACTGGTATCGAGAACTGTTGACTTCTCACCTTCCCTCTCTGTGGATTTTAGGGAGCTGCATTTATCAGATTCAAAGGACCTCAGGTGTTGAACGCACTTCTGCATTTGGATGCTAGTAACTTCCTCAGTACAGCTGGGTACAGAACAGGTAGGGGATGCAGCAGGTGTCTCATTGACCCCCCTTTCACAGGCTGTCGGATTTAGTGTTTTTACAAGTGTCGCAATGCAATTAAGGTTCTGAGCTGGGATGAGCTTCCTGTTCTCTACCTCTCCCCTGCATGTAGGGCAGGTAACCGGTTCTGTTCCCGCGTCCCACACTTCCAGAATGCATTTTTTGCAAAAGTTATGCCCACAGACCAGGGTCACAGGCTCAATAAACAGTTCTTTACAAACAGGACATATTAAATAAACCATTAACTGGCGAAAATTTTTGTGCTTTTCATTTTCTGATGCCATCTTCTCGGTAGCTGGCCACTACTAGCTTTTTGTTTGCGTTTCTAGCACTATAGAAACAAAAGATCTTTCTGCAAAGAAGCACCTGATGTAGTAAAAGGCGTGACCCAGCATACCTCCCAGTACAAGGCACACAGCATGAGTAAATAAGACAACAAAAATATCTCGGTCTAGTCTAGAATTAAATCTCACAGGTGTGCTTTTGTCATCAATACCCTGCATAGCTCTCAGTAATATCATATTCTGCCTTCATTCAGTAAAGTACCAAACTAATTCCAGAATGATTTTTTTTTCAATAGATCTTGAACTGTCACGGTAAAATGACTTGTCTCCTTACCCCCATCCACTCAAAGCTGTTGTCTATCTGGCCAGGGATTTCGTTTGTTTTCTTCTTTACGTGTTTGTTAACCCACAACCCTCGGGCCTCGGCAGTAATATCAAGTAATAAGGTAGCTGGAGTAAACCGTGATATTTATTTAACTATAGTTCAAAACTGGATAATGGATAATCAGTTAGTACTCGGAATTTTCTCAGATGGTATTTCACAATGGTAGCTTTACCTCTGCCCAGCATGTGCATATTGTGATGAATGGATTTTAAACTTTTTGCCCACCTTACTATGGTGTTGAGTTTTACTAAAATCTGCGGAGTGGATGGCACCAGTGGTATATTACAGTGCTTCCTATTTGCTACAACACTTGCAAGCCTATTGTACAAGTTTTTTTGGAGTAAGTATACACCTGGCATTTTTGCCCTATCCCCCCAAATGTTCGATTTTTCTTGTAAATGGTAGGGTGTTTACAGCCAGTCAGTAATGCCAAGACTTTTATACTTATTCAGAAAGTGCATGTTGATGCAAAACCTGTTGATGTAGTGCGATCCTATCTCGCCTACATTCGTAACAGATGGGATCGGAGCCGAGAAACGGCTCCGACTCGGGCGATACACTAGTATTAAGTCTCTGATTGGCTGGGCCAACCCCTCTATCCCAGGATGCCCCACACCTAAGCCCCCAGATCTCGTTTGCCGCTTCTAAAGATAAGACGTGGTCTCGAGTTGGCTGTGGCTAAGTACTCTGTTTTTTAGTCAAAATTTTGGCTTTTTGTGGATTTTTTCTTAAGAATTGACCAAAAACAGCTATTTTCATAGCTATCTTGTTGTCTGACTGTGTATTGGTCGTTTTAGGATAAAGTTTGATGTAAGGCGATCCTATCTCGCCTACATTCTAAACTGATGGGCTCGGAGCCGAGAATCGGCTCCGACCCGGCCGGTACACTAGCACAAAGTCTCTGATTGGCTGGGCCAACCCCTATATCCCAGGATGCACTACACCCAAGCCCCCAGATCTCGTTTGCCGCTCCTAGTGCTAAGACATGGTTTCGAGTTGGCTGTGGCTAAGTACCCTATTTTTTTAGTCAAATTTGGGTTTTTTTGTGAGCTTTTTCTTAACATTTAACCAAAACAGCTATTTTAATAGCTATCTTGTTGTCTGAGTGTGTATTGGTTGTTTTAGCTTAAAGTTAAAATTTCTGTGGTAAATTCCAGGGTCCTCCAAGAGAGAAAAAATAAACTGATTTTAAAAGGCTTAATCAGGCCTTCTTTTGAAGAGGCTCTTCAGTCTTCAGAGCCTCGTGGTAAGAAGAAAAGGTCGTCGGTTCCGACCAGTCCATCGGATCTGCTGACTAAAAGAGGAAAATCTATGTCTTCATCTTCGGCTCCATTGCCCTCGGAGCCAAGAGATGAGAGACCAAGTTCTGCTTCCCCTTCCTTGGTTCCACTGACTTTGGAGCCGATAGAAAGGGGTTCAAAATTGGGATCTCCTCCCTCAGCTCCTAGGGCTTTGGAGCCGAGAGAGAGAGAGAGGGTCGGCTCCAGGATCGGTTTCGTCGGCTCCTACTTCATCGGCTCCGAGGGAGGTTTGGTGTTCCTTGAGTCTGCCTCGGCTCCAATATTGTTGGAGCCGATTCGGAGCCGAACTCCTACGGTGATATTGGAGCCCATAGAGACAGTTTGTTGAGCCCCTTCTATTTCCTCCAAGTCCTCCAGGCTCTCTGATTCGGACCTGGACAGGGTTGTCCAGAGGCTCCTACAGTCACCGGTCTTTTCCAAATTGATGTCGGCCCCAGCCCAGTCGGCTCCGGAGCCAGCCTTGCCTGTACCGTCTCTTCCTCCTTCGACAACCTTAGGGTCGTCGGAGCCGGGGTTTACAGAATCTGGGGAAGCTGTTGGGTCAGTTCCGAGACCCACTGCTAGTCCGTCGGCACCTACCTCTGCTCCAACCTTCTTGATAGTTTCAACAGGTCCTGGTACTCATGGCTCTTCGGTCGGGCCTGAGGGGGAGTCATTGGGGCTTCTGACCTCGGCTCCTAGTCTCCCTCTTGGTGCTTCAGTGAGGGGGGGCCCAACTCTGGTCAGGGCCTCGGAGGGGGGTCTTTCTACAGACTCTGGTGGACCCTCCTTCGAGCCTATGAGGAGTGCGCTGGCCAAGTCCCTAGTCACTTCTCCGGAATCTGTAGCTCCTTCCCTGGGCATGGCGACTGGAGCCTCTGGTGCACCCCTGTCCTCAGACAGCGGGGCTCCCAGGCCTGAGGATACCTCCTTGTGTGGTCCCTTAGTTTCGGATGGGCCTTCAGAGTCCTTGCCTGATGAGACCCCTAGGAAAAAGATGTGCAAGAGGAAGCACGTAGACTCCCCAGTCGAGTCCGTCACCTCAGACACCGATCTGGATGATGCGGAAGGGTCCCCTAAGTCATCCTCTGATGATGTCTCATTCTCTGACATACTAGAGATCTTGAGACAGAGAGGTGACTGGCCTTCCAAAGCCCCTTCTGCGGAAGAGTCGGTGTTCCTTAAGGCCTTCGGAGCCCAGCCCTCCGCCTCCTGGGTATCTCCACCCTTCGACGAGTTACTGGACATTATTTGTCGAAGGGTGTGGGAGCACCCTGACTCTGTGGAGCCTGTTCCCACTCGTCCCAATAAATTCTTGTCTGCACCCCCCAATAAGCAGTTTCTCACTAAGGGAGTTCCGGTAGATGCTATGGTGGCGGCGTCTGCCACTCAACAGGATGTGGCAGAGGCTTCGATGTCTATCCATCCACCTAACAAGGAATCTAGGAGCATGGATAGGTACGGGAAGCGTACCCTATCTTCAGCGACCTTTACCTTGCGGTCACTGAATTATTTGTGCCATTTCACAAGACTACAAAGGGATCTCGTGAAGGAGTTGGGAGATACCCTTTCGGGTAATGTGCCTGAAGCATTGGCTCAGTCTGTCAACGCCCAGCTATCCACCCTGTCTTCCATCATTAACTCGTCCATGAGGCTCATTTCATATGCGGCCGAGGGGGCGGGTAGAGCAGCGAGTCCGGGCGTAGCCCTGAGGAGGCAGGCTTGGATGCGCTTGTGTCACTTTGCGGAGGCATTCAAGTCTTCATTCACAAATGCTCCCTTTGATGGGTCCTCACTCTTTGGACCCAAGGTGAAGGACACCCTCACTAGATGTGAGCAGGAGGGCAAGACCTTGTCTGCCATCGGGGCCCATTTTTCGCTTCCCACGAGACCTTATCCCAAGGCTCAGAGGGGAGGGAAGATGTGGTTCAAGAAATCGCAAAGGTCTTTCCCTGCTCATCAATGTGAACCCCCCCTCCAGAGGCAGAGGAGGGGGGAATTACTCTGGAAGGCGTCGCCCTAGAGGCGGCGGAGGCCCCCGCAACACAGGAGACTGCGAATCCTTTCGCGGTTCATCCTTCCAACGTCCCTGAGGGACGGCCCGACTGTGCATCTCCCGAGCCAGTCGGGGGTCATTTTTCGGGGCACGTGAAAGCCTGGGAGTCCATCACTCAGGATCAGTGGGTGCTCCGGATCATCGCCGGAGGTTATACCATACCCTTTATTCATCCCCCTTCCCCTCCAAGGAAAATCCCAGATGTGCCACCCAATCAGAGGGTTCAAGCAGCTACAGAAGTGTTAAAGCTGCTAGAAAAAGGAGTCATCCAAACAGTCCCCGAAGGCCAGACCGGATTAGGAACTTACTCAAGATTATTTTTGGTGCCAAAAAGAACAGGGGACTTGAGACCTATTCTGGATCTCAGCCGTCTCAACCGCTTTGTGAAGAAGTCCAAGTTCCGGATGGTCACGCTATAATCCATTTTCCCATTGCTGGAAAAAGGAGTTTGGATGTGCTCCATCGATCTCAAGGACGCCTATTATCACATCAAGATAGACAAAGCGTCCAGGACTCACTCACACTTCCGCCTGGGATCCAGTCATTACCAGTTTCGAGCCATGCCCTTTGGTTTCACCACAGCCCCCAGGGTGTTTACCAAGTGCCTGGCAGTGGTAACGGCTCACCTGAGGCATCTTGGATTCCAGGTGTTTCCGTATCTAGATGACTGGCTCCTCACCACCCCCACCAAGTATCTGCTCACTCAAGCTGTGACTACCACCATCGAATTAGGTCAATTGCTAGGCATAACATTCAACTGGGAAAAGTCTGTATTGCTGCCATCACAGCATGTTGCCTTTATAGGCACAGAGCTAGACTCCATAGAAATGCGAGCCTACCTCCCAACAGAAAGGATAAGGATATTACAGAACCAGGTCATGGACCTATTGCCCCATTGGAAGGCTCCAGCCAGGTTAGTCCTTTAACTCTTAGGATCTATGGCGGCCACTGTTTTGTTAGTTCCGATGGCAAGGCTGCACATGCGAATTCTACAGTGGCTCCTTTCAAGCCAATGGTCCTTTCAGGAACTCCCATTGTCCCACCCGATTCTAATCACAGACACTTGTTGGCGGGATCTCCACTGGTGGCTTCTCTCCTCCAACCTGAACCTAGACAGGCCTTTTCACCCCCCTTACCCCATTGCCACTGTCACCACGGATGCTTCCCAGATGGGGGGGGGGCATTATCTGGGCAGGACTGTCCAAGGCACTTGGCAAGACCACGAGACTCGCTTACATATCATTGTCCTGGAAATGAGAGCGGTGCTTCTAGCATTGCAGGCACTTCACAGCTCTCTCCCACTGGGGACAATTGCGATCCTTTCAGACAATATGTCGGTGGTTTGGTACCTCAACAAACAGGGAGGAACCAGGTCTTACCCCCTTTGCAGAGAAGCCATGAGAGTGTGGGAATGGGCGATTGCTTCCCAGATGTTCCTAGTGGCAACGCACATTCCTGGGAAATCCAATGTTATAGCAGACAGGCTGAGCAGGGACATTCTGATGCCTCACAAATGGTCCCTGAACAGCCAAGTGGCGGATCGGATCTTCGCCCGGTGGGGGTTGCCTTACTGTGATCTATTCGCCAGTCCACTGAATGCGAAGTGCGACAACTACTTCTCCCTGATTCCTGCCCAAGGGGAAGAACCCAGGGATGCGCTAGTTCACAAGTGGCCCGCCGGTCTACTCTATGCTTTCCCTCCACTTCCTCTACTGCCCAGACTGATTCAGAAGGCTATCTGTCTGGGAAGCTTCATGATCTTGACAGCCCCATTCTGGCCCCGTCAAGTATGGTTTCCATTCCTGAGGAAGTATGCGGTGGACGGTCTCTGGATCCTAGACCTGGCCCCGGACCTCCTGACTCACCAGTCGGGGCAGGCCCATCCATCTCTACGGACTTTCAAGCTAGCGGCCTGGTTCTCCACTTCCGACCTTAGTCAGGCAGCATGTGTTTTTGCCTGAGGTGGTTCAGATACTGTCCTCTTCACATAAGCCCTCTACCAAGAGTATTTATTTTAGCAAATGGAAAATATTTGCCTTCTGGGCTCAGCGGCATAACCTTGATCCCCTGACAGCCCCTGTTTTAGCAGTATTGGACTTTTTGGCTTCTCTTTTTAGACAAGGCTCTGCGGTTTCTACGCTGAAAGTGCAGTTAGCAGCGATTTCCAATTACCATGTTGCCTTTGACCCTTCTCTCATGAGTCACAAATTGTGTAAGGCTTTTCTTAAAGGAGCTTGGTTGCTTCATCCCTCTATATCACAGCCAGTTTTACCATGGGATTTGAATGTGGTCCTTGCTGCTTTGACGTCCCCTCCATTCGAACCAGCAACAACTTGTGAGAAAAAATTTTGTCATGGAAAACTGCATTTTTGGTAGCTATTACTTCGGCCAGAAGGGTTTCAGAACTTCAAGCCCTTTCTGCCAAGCCTCCTTACCTCATTTTCCATAAGGACAGAGTATCCCTGAGATTAAACCCATCCTTTCTCCCTAAGGTTTCTTCTGCTCTTTCTCTTCAGCAATCAATTGAGCTTCCAGTCTTCTTTCCTGACTATTCCACCGATGCAGAATACAGATGTCACCAGTTGGATGTGCATAGACAACTACGTCTTTATCTGGATAGAACGCAGCAGGACAGGACATCAGATCAATTATTTGTTGCCTTTGCAGATAATAAAATTGGCAAACCAGTCACTAAGGCCACTATTGCCAGGTGGATCAGGGATTGTGTATCCTTTATTTATTCATCGACAGGAAGGTCCCTTCCATTTCCAGTTAAAGCACATTCTACTAGAGCTATGGCAACTTCAACAGCTTTCCACTCCAGACTGTCTGTAGATGAAATTTGTGCTGCTGCCACTTGGTCTTCTCCACATACTTTTATTGCTCATTACAAATTAGACTTGGAGTGCAGGAGTCGGGCGTCATTTGGCTCCACAGTGCTCGGGAGTGTTTTCCAATGAGCCTCCCAGGATCTAGGTGCTAGGGACGCGGTCCCATCAGTTTAGAATGTAGGCGAGATAGGATCGCCTTACATCTTTTAGTTATGTACTTACCATAACGATAGATGTATGCGATCCATCTCACCTACATTCGTATATACCCGCCCTCCGGCCCCCTACCTGCAGGATTTGGAGGAAACGCTTTGTGGGGTTTCCACTGAAGGTCTTATTTCTTCTCTCTGGATCTCGTATCTCCGTGAGTTGGCTGCATGTGAGGGAGAGTTTGTGTGCGGCAAACAAGATCTGGGGGCTTAGGTGTGGTGCATCCTGGGATTTTTTTTGGGCTAGGCTTGTAAAGGCTCCAGGGACATTAGCCTAGTACACACCTATGAACCTATGAAAACAATACACACATTTATTCACTTACTCATGCATTCATTCTCTGATTACACACTTAATACAAATAAGAGTTGCAGAGAAGCCACACCATATCTTTGCATTCAGTGATGTGAAGCATAGAAACTAATTCTAGTTATGGCACCGATTTATCACAAGTTGTATGGTCACAGAGAAAGACACACATACACCAACACCTATGGGCAGTTTGCAGAACCTCCAAATCACAGTGTGTTTGGGATGTGAAGGGAAACTGGAACACCTAGCAAAAAAACATGCAAATACATGGAGGACATGCAGATTCCACAAAGAAAGTACTACAGCCAACATCTGAACTGGACAATCAACCACAGCGAGGCAGCTGTACTAAGCACTGTGCCACCGTATTGCTGTAGTACACACATACCTGGCAACATAAACTAGTTGAGTGTCCTTCTCTTTATTTTAGCCATGATGACCGAATGCTGGCTTATGGAGTGTAACTGATGGAAACAGCACTTTCACTGAATGTGCACACAGATCAAGTACTCATATTAGTTGAAACTGTGCATGAGGGTAGTGTTGGAGGATCTGCTCCCCATGTACAAATTAAATTCCAGTGTGTGTGTGTGTGTGTGTGTGTGTGTGTGTGTGTGTGTGTGTGCTTATAACTCAGTCACTTTGTATGCTATGTGTGTGCTGTAGACCAGTGGAGATGGTTTTGTGACTGTATGATGAGGAGTCAGTGATCAAAAGCATGCAGAGTGTGTGTGTGGGAGGGTGGGGCTGTGTCTGTAGGCATGTGCTTTGTTGAAAGGTAGTGACTGTTTTCAGTGAGTCTATATGGGCAGGTAGTGAGGTCTTTGTTTAGTGTGTAATGTGAGCTAAGGCTGTGTAGAAGTTGAATGAAATGGAGTTGCACAACTTTGTGTTCTGAACATCAGCTGTTCCAGGTAAGTGCAATGTTGGAGTTGGTTATATAGGCATTAGGGGAGTAGACAGACTCTTCCCCTACATGTGGTCTGTTTTAAGTGTGTTTGGGGTGTTTGGGTGAGTGTGTGTGTGTGTGTGTGTGTGCGTGTGTGTGCGCGTACATTCATGTAAACATGATGAGTATGAATCCTGATGCTTAGACTAATCAGAGAGTGTGCTTAGCCGCTGTGTTTCTTCAGCTAATGGATCTTGACTACTCTAACCCTGACATTTAGGGACAAATTTAAATGCATATTATCAATGAATTAACATTTGTCAATGCATATAAAATAAAAAGTCTATCAAAACTGAAGAAAAGGTATGTGTGTGTGGAGAAAGTATGGCAGAATAACTGTGAAGGAAAAAATCAAAGATTGTGTACAAAGTAGTTAAAATTTCTGCCTTAGTAAACATATACACTGACTAGTTAAAATGTATGCCTTAGTAAACATACACACTGACTAGTTAAAATGTATGCCTTAGTAAACATACACACTGACTAGTTAAAATGTATGCCTTAGTAAACATACACACTGACTAGTTAAAATGTATGCCTTAGTAAACATACACACTGACTAGTTAAAATGTATGCCTTAGTAAACATACACACTGACTAGTTAAAATGTATGCCTTAGTAAACATACACACTGACTAACAGGCACAAGAGAAGGGTTGCAATGGGTAGGGTCTCGACGAGAAGGGTTGCAATGGGTAGGGTCTCGACTACCAGAAGAGAAATAATGTAGCAAAGAAACAAGACTGTCCAGGCAGAATTAATTAATGTCCAACAATAAAAGTATAAACTAGAAGGCTGCCTTGGAAGAAGTGATATGGGGGAGGGGGGGTGTTAGAGATTATATAGACTGAAGGGGGACATACAAAGTGTGTTGGGGGGATGCGTTATGGAATAAGTAGTGATCCACAGATGAAGGTAAGGGGGTAAGGAATATAACATTTTAGTAGGTGTGAACTGTTAGAAAGAACGTAAAGACACTTAAAAAGTACATTATGGTGAAGAAGAGAAATATTGATAGAAGCACACATGTAATTAAGCAGATTCTAACAGTGAAACAGTGGATAGTGAAAAGAACATACTAAGGCTGTTAGATTCCTCATTTATTTATTTATTTAACATTTGTTGACCGGGAAAGTGCGACTAGGACAGAGCCTATTTTCAGCGGAGGCCCGGGGAGAAGTGCTCTAGACATGTCTTTGGATTTATTAGCAACTGTTCTAGTTACTGCAAAACATATGAGGAAAAGTCACTTAGAGCATAATTACATTTATGTTCAATTGCTCACTTTATCCAGTTTGGGGCAAGGAAAACTGGTGTCTGTCATGTCAAGGGACAGACGCAAAGCAGAAACAGATCATGGACATTATTCCTTCCATCACATGATGCACACATACCTAAGGCAGTTTCAGTCATCACCAGTTCTTCTACCTACATCTTTAGAATTTAGGGAGAAATTGGAGGCAGCAGAAAAATCTCACCTTAACATAGAGGAGACATGCAATCTCTGCATAGCCAGCATAAAAATCTGACCCGAAAATAGAGCACGCATGCAATCTCTACATAAAAGACACATCAGGTAGCCACTGAACCTGAGAATGAAGCCTTTTTAGACAACAATGTTAACCACTATACCATTCTGCCAACCCAAATTAGAATATTGGATACCTTATTTAATGGCTCTTGTCTACTATCACATGACCAGACTATCAGGAACAGTTTCATTGGCGTAAATGCTCTTGAGATGTAAGTGAAGATTTTGTTGTCATTCTGTCTCACAGATCCAGAGTTCCCGATTCACAATAGATATCTCATGAAATGTCAGACCAAGTCCTTTCTTGGTCATGACAGACAGGAGAAGGGCACTACCTGTCAGCCGATCTCTCTGAATGCTTACCAATCTGTAGTGGCAGAGAGGGAGGAGTAACAGAAATTATAGAGATTTTTGTATGCAAAAAGAAAGGGCCGAGAGCTTTTTTAACAATGTTAGCAAGTGCAGGGCACTTTAATCTCTTGAGACAGATATAAAGATACTTCTTACAGCTAGCACTGGTAATGAATTTGCTCAGTAAGCTTGATTTTAAACCATTTTATTTATTCTATTTCAATACCCATTTTATCAAATTCAGAGTCACTAACAGCCAGAAACTAACCTAACAAGAAACAAGCAAAAGCATGGAGCAGACCTGGAAGGGTTACCAATCCATCGCAGGTCATGTGCATTCTTATACCAGATACATATATAGGGCAGCTATAACCTCAACACTTTACCTACCTGCATGTGTCTGTAATGTGGGGCGGAAACAGGAACCCCTGTCAAAACCCACATGGCATATGGAAGACGTAAACTCTATACAAAATGCACCCAAGCCAAAAACCAAACCAGGGAACTAAACACAGCTGTAAATTTATACATAAACTGGAATGATGTAAAAGTCTTGGTAGAATTAGGACATTTAACAGTAAATGCTTGCATTCTTTGTGACGTAATATATCATGGCACACAGAGAACCCTTTAACTGAAATGAGTTATGAGCATGTGATGTCTGCCTATTTTGTGGCCCACCATGTCTTTAAAGTATAACATTGCTGAAGTTATTGAAGTACTAATTCATCACATATGGGCTTACTTTCATGCACAACACTAGATCTGGCCCTATTTGTTTTCCAATATCTCCAAGTGTATAAACCAGTGTAAATCCTTAATGCAGATATGTATTGATGTGGGCTGGCATGAGTCACCTGTATAACTTATGCTAGCAGATAGTAATATGAGCTCTTCTTACCTCTGTAAACAAACAGTTGCTCTGTCATAATGTGTGTAGTGTGTCATCTGGCTCAAGCCTTCATGTATTTAGGTGAGTATTTTATGCAGATATTTTTCATAATTTGATCGAATTTGATATTTTTTGTGCTTCCTATAGAATACCTAGTGAAATATTACGTTTTAATCTAATGACTTCCAGATATATGTTTGTTAGTACGTATTCCTGTAGTAGATAGATGACAAGTAAGAATTTTCATTTGCAGGAAATGTTTTGTTTGTAGACTTCTCATGCAGCAGGTGTCTGTCTTCCCCTATAGAAATACAAGTTTTTCTTATATAGTGGAAAACTATGTAAGTGGAAAAGAGAGGTGAACTTTTGTTAGATGTCTGCAATATATCACAACCAAAGGAACAAAGACTCTTCTTTTCAAGATTTTTCTAATAGCATTATCCTGAACTCTGATTATCTACACCCATTTCTCATGACAACAGAAAGAGTGTACAGAGGCCCTAACATGATCTGCACCTCAAACTGAAGCTTAATTTGATGCGAGAGACAGCTATAACAAATTTATGGCAGGTTTCAAAAGACTGTAGCCTTGACATCAGACCTACCAGACAAAAAAAGTCTAAACTGTTAGAAAGATTTTGGAAACTAAGTTTCTACGTCTCTCAAGCTCTCTGTTATTGCCCGATTCTATTTAACTCACTCATGTCAGTACCCAGACTTCTCTAGGTCAGATCTTGCATGTTGCTTTACTCTTACAAGATGGCACAAAATCGTTTTGAAAAGCTAATCTCAATAGCTGACAAAGTAGAAAAAAATATGACAATGTGCTTCCCTGAAGGATGGCGCCATTGTTGTAATATCCTGAGCACATGATTGGCCAAGAAATCAGCCTTGATCTCAAGGTGTTAAGTAAGATTTGCTGGTTGTTTCAATAGAATGCTGTTTGATAAACCAGCGGATAACCTTTAGACAGAAGTGAGAAAGAGGCAGAAATTCAGGCTGACATTCACAGAGATGTTCAGCACTCCATCCTAGGTTTATTTAGTATCATCAACTAGAGTGCAAAGAGAAGAGGCGAGATCCTTGACTCATCAAGGAAGATTTCAGCAACCTAGAAAAAGTAAATTATGCAATCAAACTTTGGTATCAAGACACAAACTCTTTAGATTAAATGATTCCAGTTCTGCCAACAGTTTAAGAGACCTAAGACTGTGGACATGACTACATAACTTCTCAGTGGGCATGCCCTTCTCCCTTCCAAAGCCAACCTAGTTTCTGATGAAATATTTCTCAGGCTGTAGAAGAACAGTTCACCCAAATTCCTTCAAAGTTCAGGGCTGTACTCATAGTTACTGCGGCTGACAATTAGAAAATTAAGAAATATCATGTTCAACTATTTACAAACTGAGGCATTTCTAAAGAAGCCACCAGAGCTGGCCATAGGTAAAGCAGAGGCACCATGACTGATTACGTCTTTGGGAAATGTATTTTAATTCTATTACCCTGAAGGGGTGATATCTCAGATTTATAAGAATATAAAACATAATTTGGTGAAGATTCCAAATAGCCTGAGTCCACTAAAAGTCTATCCTCTATACTACAACTGCAAATAAATAAAAGTTAAGACTTGGAGATGTCAGAGTTAATAACCTCTCTTCCATTTTAAAGATTTGCATGGAAAGTCATAATACCCTTCTTCCTGATACCTACCAAGGCGGTGTATATATTCCCAGGGGACAAGATAAGTACTGTGTGTGGAATGGAAGGATTATCAATGATTGGCTTCACATATTTTGGGGCTGTAAGCTAATCCAGGCATACTAGCATGGGATTCAAGACCTGTACAAGGATTTGGTGACCCCAGTTTTTATTTACAGCCATGACTTTTCTAGCAGGATATTAAAGAGTGGGAAAAAAAAAACAGAAAAAAAAGACAGATATCTCATTGCAGAGGTTGACCCCCCCCCCCCCTAGCAGTGAAAAGCTAACTAAGAACTGAAAGTTACCAAAATATACTGCTGATTTAATAAATGTATAATATAACAAAACAATACAGAACTCTAGAGGTGAAAAGGTTATTACATGGTCAGGCACCACTTCATATTAAATGGAGCACCTTAAATATAAGTAGTGATGGGTGAATGTATAGGCAGTTTAAAGTTTAATTAGAATGTAAAAGCTGAACATTTTCATCAGAAACTTTAGATGATGCTAAGAAGGTGTCACCCCCCCCACCAATTTCATGCAGTCCCTAGCCAAGCAGTATGTCAGTCATTTACACACTAGACAGCACAAATAACTAATTATTAAGAAACTCAGTATCTTTTTATTTTGACAGAACAGTAGCAGGTGGAAAATGTGAAAAGCCCTGCAAGTAGGATCCAAGTGCAAGGCAAAACAAACTATCAGTAACTGAAAAAATGCCAGCACAAAATTCAGTATATATCAGCAACAAAACTACAGTAACACTAAGGTAAAACTTAAGTGTTTTAATACATATCGAACAATTCAATAATCCAGACCGGTTTCAGCCTAACATGGCTTTCCTCAGTGGAACAAGAAAAGTACAAACAGGAAATGATGCACAAATGCAGGTTTAAATAAGGTCCATAGACCAATGAGGTGCTTCCAAAGGATTTTAGACATGCCCATAATACTGCCTGAAAGAAAAACTGGAAGGAAAAATACAAACTAGAAAATAAAAAGTAACAAGTAAAAAATAGATGATCTAAATAGCAAATATGGTAATAAAACATAAGTATGATAATACATTCAATATTGGATATATTAATTAGTTATAAATGATCATTTAAACCAGGAGATTTTTAACATGAAATTTTTTGGCAACTGTAATAGTGATTGGGTGGTATATCTTCCGACTTGCACATGTGGTTCATTTTATGTGGGTCAGACATCGCGGGCGTTGAGATTATGCATGTCGGAACATCGTAGTGACAGTCGAACCAAAAGAGAAACCAACGCTCTGTTCAGGCACTGCACACAACATCATACTGCTAGATTTCAATTTTGTATTATAGATAGAATTTTGGGTGACAGATCCAACAAACAGGGATGGCATTCCATTCTCAACCAAAAAGAGAAATACTGGATTATCAAGCTAGGGGCACTATTTTCTCCTGGTTTAAATGATCATTTATAACTAATTAATATATCCAATATTGAATGTATTATCATACTTATGTTTTATTACCATATTTGCTATTTGGATCATCTGTTTTTTACTTGTTATTTTTTATTTTCTAGTTTGTATTTTTCCTTCCAGTTTTTCTTTCAGGCAGTATTATGGGCATGCCTAAAATCCTTTGGAAGCACCTCATTGGTCTATGGACCTTATTTAAACCTGCATTTGTGCATCATTTCCTGTTTGTACTTTTCTTGTTCCACTGAGGAAAGCCATGTTAGGCTGAAACCGGTCTGGATTATTGAATTGTTCGATATGTATTAAAACATTTAAGTTTTACCTTAGTGTTGCTGTAGTTTTGTTGCTGATATATACTGAGTTTTGTGCTGGCATTTTTTCAGTTACTAAAAACAGTAGCAGGTGCCTTAAACCAAACACAATGTAAATCAACCAATAAACCATGTCTGTATAAGTGAGTTTATTTGGAATTGATGGTATAAGGCCACAATTGCAGTATTAACATATGTGGGGTTTTTGTGCTACCTCTTTATACTTATTTTTATTTATTTATTTCATTTTATTTACACTTTGATGACCATGCTGGCCTAAAAGGCCAATGCTCTCTTTTCAGGAGACATGCAAGGTAATATTCATACTGACTAGGGGAAAATTTATCCAGAGCATCAAGAAACTTCCCCTACTCCTGCTCACTAAATGGTGAGGGATGGCAACTGCCAAGGTCAACATTTTCTAAGATGAGGAGGAAAGGAGACAGCTGGCTGAGAACTACTGCAGAGTGTTGCTATGGAGTTGGAGGAAGGAAAGCTATAAACATCTGTATTAATGGAGTTGGTGGAGCGAGATAAGCTGAAGGCTGATGAGAAAGTACGTTGGAATATTTTGGTGGATCATGTGCTGGGAGAGGTAACAAAGAAGTTGCTGCCAGATGAAATAGGTAAAGGAGCTCAATTACCAGAAGGTGTTGACAGCAGTTTTGGGGGTATCAGTGACCAGTGGAGTAGCTGGTTTTATAAGCATGCCTTTGCAAGAGGTTGTTGTTGTGAGCAGTAAGAAAACATTTTCATATGCAGAAATGGTAAACAAGGGCAAGAAAGATGCTGTGATCGAAGCTGAAAGAAGACAAGAACTGACACAAGGACAAAACCAGAAGAGAAGATCTATGATAAGAATCAAAACAAAGAACAGTGACACTATATATAATATCAAACATCTGGTAGTTGGCACAGAAAATTATGGCTGTAAACTGAAGTTCCTATGGTACAGGGTTTGATTCTATCAGGTGATATTTGCCTACTGTATGGCAGTGAACAAGTCACTTAACCAGATTGTGCTTGGGGGCAAATGGGAATTTAGGTTAGGCTCCTCAATGGTCCCCTGGACTCCAATCCCAGTTACTACCTATGAAGTAATGGGCAGGATTATTTTACATTTGAGGTTTAAAATACGTTTAAAATAAGAGCATTACTACATTTAGGAATAGATGACTTTTGCAAGGTTACTTTTGAAATGTTTATTTTACTTGAGAAATGTATGAACGAATTGTCAAAAAAGAGCTCATTGGCACCATGGAATGAGTATATTTTTTAGAACTTGGGACTACATTTCAGGTAGGAAGTGATTACATTGGCCATAGAGGTATTCAAAGTAAAGAGTTTTTTTTTCTATTTGTAATAAGATGCATGGGTTAAAAATATATGATGAAAGGAATGTTTGGACAGGGGTGGGAGGTATGGGTGACACTGAGCGTGTGTATAAGGGCTCCCTACTGAAATGTTGACACCCCAAATGCCAAAGTAAAATTAACATTGCAAAAATCTTCTGTTCCAAGCCCCTGTACCCACTAAACTTATATATACTAACTCCAGGATTGCCATACCTCAGAGAAAAGGGAATATCCCAAAATATGGCCATGTCAGGCTTAGTATATGAAAGTCCATTTTTTGGCCATTCGGTCTCAGTGCAGGCTCTAGCAGGCCCAACATTCCAAATGGTAACTGTACAGGAGGGAAAAATGCAACATATTTTAAATGTTATAATTGTGAATGGAAACAGGGAACAATGAGATATCGGGATTGAGCTAAATAATTTTTTATTGTGTATTGCAGAGAGTGGAATAAAAGAAGATTTGGTCAGTGCGGGGAAATGGGACATACCCCAGAAAGTGTAAAAAAAAATAATAAATTTGGACATTTTTGGTTTGATTGTCTTATACTAGAAAAAAATTGCTAGGAGAAGAAGAAAATATTTCAGATGAAAGACAATCTGAGGATAATGTAACTGAAGATATTAGTGAAGAAAGTATTATAAGGGAGGTGAATGAAGAAGAAAATGTGACTATTATGGAGAAGGATGATTGCAATGAGCTAGGCACGTTTTACAAAGAGAAGGTGTTAATGTGCAAGCTAAAAACAGAGATATGGTGCTAAGAAATGAGGATGGAGTATGTGGGAAAAGTTCAGACAGGAGAAGAAGAAGAATATGATGATAAATCATATGGAGGAAGGTTACATAGAAGGAAAAAATAAAAGTAAAAAATGGAAATAAATATTCAAGAAAGGAAAAGGATGACAAGAATGTAAACATTAAAGGTAAAAAACTGAAATGATATTAGAGGTGTGGTAGTGATTGAGTGAATGGTGTAAAAATAAGTATAGTTGTTGTATGTTTGTTAGATAAGAGGTATGTGAATGAAGAAAAAGGGAAAAGAACTGAGGCATAATGAGCTAAAAAGATTATATGATTGGTGGGGGGTCTTATGTGTCCAGGAATAAGAATTTATTTTAAAGTGAAGACATAAAGATGCTGGATATGACAGCAGTATTGGTACCTGGAAAACTAGTGGTGTGTGATATAAGGAAAAGTTGTGTAGGGATAACTGTAGTTTATGCATATGCATACAGCAATATGACGGAGGGGAAAAAATGTTTGGGGAACTTAAAAATGTTCTCCTATTAAATAGTATAGGGGGGATTTGAACTGCAATTTAAGAAAGGAGAGGGGAGAAATAACACAAGATGTTAAAGTAATAAGAGAAGTTATAAAGCATGAGGTTTGAACAGAGGACAAATAGAGAATGGACATATAAAAAGGGGACTTTTAGAAATGAAATTATGTATTCAGATGATATGAAACAACAGGTGGGGTAGTAACTGCTAGAGGCTAGAATGGGTGATGACACTGAAGCAGTAAAAGAAGGGAAAGGAATTCAAAGACTGACGAGAGAGAGAGAGAGAGAGAGAGAGAGAGAGAGATTACTAAAAGAGAGGAGATGAAAAGGGAACTTAATATTTTATAGGAACAGCAAATGACAATGAGAGTGCATTATGAAAACTGGGCAGATTGGCATAGTGCTTAAAAAGAAAAATACAAGAAAATACTTCCAATTGTAAAAAAAAGGAGTAGGAAAGTATGCAATGCAGTTATACAAGTGTATTAAAAAGAAATATAACAATGTGGAGCTAGAATAAGAGAACTAGAGAGCTGTATAAAAACAAAAAAACTGTGAGACCGAACATTGTTTTCACATGAGTCTTTGGGTCCTTGTACATAGCTTGCACTAATGCTGCCAATGTTTTTGGGACTTTCTTGGGACCTTGTCATATGCTTTCTCAAAGTCTAGGAATGCCCTGTTTGACTCTTTTCTCATTTCTAGCCTCTTCTCAATTATCTGTCTCACTGCAAACATCGGTTCAGTTGTGCTGCATCCTGATCTGAATCCGAACTGCTCATCTCCCATCTTACTTTCTACAATTCTGAGTATTCATTTATTAATCACCCTCTCCAGAACTTTCATGCAGTGTGATAGGAGTTTGATGCTTCTGTACTGCCCACAGTTCTGGATGTCCCCTTTGTTCTTGAACACTGGCACTACTATGTGTATTTTCCAGTCATCTGGGATACGCCTTTCTCTCCACACTACTATGAGTACCCTCTGGAGCCATTTCTCCCCTTTATCACACAGCAAATGATAAGAACAAGGATATGAATAAAATGTTAAGGAATAAAAAGAATATAGTGAAGTCACTTTAAATGTTATACACAGAAGTTACAGGGGGATTTATTCTGTATTATATGAACTGCTAATGAACAATGATGCATTTGAAGAGCAGCCATCCATTCTTTATGAAGAAAAATATCCTGAGGGGGCAGTTCATTAGGGCTTTCAGGATGACAACAGATGACATCATATACTAAAAAGAATTACTAACTATTATTTCTGTGTTTGTTCAGAGAGAATATAGTCATGAATATTTGTGTAAGGTGGTTGCCAAAGTAAGCAATAAAAGGGAAACTTTATTTAAACCCATTGTACTTGGGAACGAAAAAATAGTTCAGGGAAATTCTGCAAAACATATGGCAGATCTGGCTTGCACCAAAATCCAGCATTTATGTTGGACATGTCTGTAGATAATAAAGCTATTAGCAATTTAGCAATGTTGTTTTGGCCAATTGGAAGATTTTAGAAGGGGAATGAAGATGTGTTTATGGCCACTGGAAGTGAACCTGTTTTTGTATACAAAAGAAGCAATTGCTTCAAGACTTTGCTACAAAAAGATAGCACTAAAGTTACAGCACCCTTCACTGAAAAGAAAAAAAGGATGCTTAAATGTGGATTCTGCAAAATTTGCAGATTTATTTATGAAAGTCCTTATGTATCCCTGGATCATATCAATTATACTGTACAAGTGTCAGGGAGGTATAGTTGTAAGTCTACAGGGTTGTGAATTTAGGGTTGTGCTCAGGATGTCAAGCATTTTATATTGGAATGACAACCCATAGCTTGGAAAAAAGGATTAAAGAGCATATATATATATATATATATATATATATATATATATATATATATATATATATATTCCATAAAAGTTAAAGATTTCAACAACGCTGCGTATACGCATACTATGAGTTGTGACAAGTACAAAAAGTGCTTATTTCCTGTCATTGGACATGTTCCTTTTGGTATGGGGGGTTGTTATAAAAGTTAGGAGATTAGTGAAACTGAATAGCAGGTCAGGCTAAATCCAAATAATTTCCATGAAGTTAATGAAACTATCAATATAAAATGTTTTTAAAAGACAAGAGACTGAAGATTAACAAACAGGAAATTTAGAAGAGATAGTCTTGCAAGATTATGTATATACATATGTTTAATTCAGTTTTTTACGAATGTTTTTGAAGGTTTATAGCACTGTTTTAGTAACTGTTGTGGTGCTTTAACATGTATTTGATGGCTACTTCATTTTGTCATGTCATTGATTCATGTATAATTTAAATGTAGTGTTTTAGAGTGTCTTCAGTGTTTTCTGATGAAGTCATTTTGACAAGTGTTCGAATAAAAAGTTTTTAACACTAATACAGGTGTTTTACTCTTGGTCCACTACATTTACAAGTGTTTTAAATAACTAAGTAAGTAAGTAAGTCTTCTTCTTTCGGCTTTTCCCAGTTAGGGGTCACCACAGCGGATCACCTGTCCGCTCATGATTGACAGTAGAGTTTTTACAAGCACACACACACTCATACCAAGGGCCAATTTAGAGTGTCCAATCCACCTACACTCTAAATTGGCCCTAGGTATGAGTGTGTGTGCCTTCTGTGGAAGGTTGGGCACCAGGCTGGCAACTCGACACTGTAAAAACTCTACTGCCAATCATGAGTGGACAGGTGATCCGCTGTGGCGACCCCTAACTGGGAAAAGCCAAAAGAGGAAGAAGAATACTTACTTACCTACTTATTTATTCTTATTGACCTGGGTAGAGTTATTTAGTCCTCACTTATGGCAGATACTGTAGTCTGCCCCTTATGCTAATCACTCAGGGCCGATCTTTTTCTTCAACAACAGGTCTTGGTCCTGCACGCTTCTGTTCGGAGCTTCCATCTTGCAGATGGTCTGTTAACATTATAGCCTTGAACAAGGAACTTTTGTCACTGGAAATGGTGTGGGATTTAGGCTGCGATAATTAAGCATGTCTTGTTATGAGGAACAACAGTATTTCAGTATTCTTAAGTATTCTTTTCACTTCAAGACAGTATGCTTACAAAATTATATGTTATAGATCACAATGCCTTTGGCCAATTTAGTGTTGTGATCCTACGTACCACCAACTTAGCTATTCATTTCCTTTAGTGTCACTGCAAATGAAATGACAGAATGTGACAGTATAATTTTAAACAATGAGAATCATCATCTTCTTTCGGCTGTTCCCGTTAGGGGTCACCACAGTGGATCATTTGTTTCCATTTCTTCCTGTCCTCTGCATCTTGCTCTGTCACACCAACCACCTGCATGTCCTGTCTCACCACATCTATAAACCTTATCTTAGGTCTTCCTCTGCCTGTTACCTGGTAGCTTCATCCTTAGCATCTTTTTTTTAGACAATGAGAATGCACTTGCCAAATGCAAGGCATGTGTTCCTGATAAGAAAACATTTCTGTAATCAAATCAGTCTTCAGTCAAGATAATCAGCCTGACTTGTTAAGTCAGATGTAAACCTGCTGCCATGTACAGAGAGTGCAGAAACATACTGACACAAAGTATCCAGTTATGGTTTACATTGTATAAAAGGGGTATGCAGTGTAACCAAGTACTGAAACATTACTTGAATAAACAAGAAATGAAAAAAATAGAAACAACTACAGACACAGTATTATAACATATTAACAGAACAAATGTGGATAATAACATTGTAAGAAAATGTCATTGTAACAACATTTTAATTGGAGTTGCTGGCTACTGAGACTTGTCTGCATATATCAACTGGGCACAAGCTGATTTAAGTATACTTTTCTTTGCACTTATTTAAGATTTGAATCAATAAATATTGTGTGTCTTTGATTCAGTAAATATTATGTGTCTGTCCCTCTGCAGTTAAGTTGCCTGAAGTGTGAAAAGGTGTAGACATCTGGGCTCATTGAAAGTTGTTAGACAGCTTTGAAATTCCTGTGTTAATGTTAGTCAGCCTGGGGGTTTCTGCTAGCATTAAAATCTGTGTTGGTTACATTTCTAGTAATCATTTTAATCAGAGTTGCTGGCTACTGAGACTTGTCTTCATATATCAACTGGGCACAAGCTGATTTAAGTATACTTTTCTTTGCACTTATTTAAGATTTGAATCAGTAAATAGTGTGTGTCTTTGATTCAGTAAATATTATGTGTCTGTCTCTGCCTGAAGTGTGAAAAGGTGTAGACATCTGGGCTCATTGAAAGTTGTTAGACAGCTTTGAAATTCCTGTGTTAGTGTTAGTTAGCCTGCGGGTTTCTGCTAGCACTAAAATCTGTGTTGGTCACATTTCTAGTAATCATTTTAATCAGAGTTGCTGGCTACTGAGGCTTGTCTGCATATATCAACTGGAAAGTCCAAATAACAAAGCTGAGAGGTAACCAAAGCACACGTAGAAATCCAGCATAAAATGTACGAAAAATGAGGAATTGACCACAATATAGAAATAATATAAAATCTTGTTTATTACTAAAATAACTGGTAAGCGCTTTCACCGTAGCTTCATCGGACCGTTAAGATTTAAACTCATACTTCACACAATTTATAAACTCCATTTGATGACTCAAACAAAGTAATTAGCCCATTTAAAAGGACATCACAAAATACATCTTATAACATAGTATGCATTACAAACTATTATTAAAACATTATCTATCACGATAAATTCTGTTTAATATATATGGCGCTTACTTTTTGCGCATCATGATGTTTATACTATATAACTGTGTGAGTTACTTGCTTTATTTCTTCTTTAATTACTCTTCCAAAGATTTTGTAATAGAAATCTTCACACTATGTTTAGTTTTTATATATTACTTTTGCACTGTTACTTTGCTACTTGGGAATAGTTCTTTACATGCTTATAATTTCTATCTTATTGTGCTTTTTTGTTTATTTTTATCATTATTATGTACTAGTATATAGTGGAGCTTTTCTCCTCGGGCCTCTGCTGAAAATGGACATGTATCCAGCCAGACTAGCCCGGTTAACAAATGTAAAATAAAATAAATAAATAAAAACATACACTTTGAGTGTTAAATAATCTATATACTAGTTTTATTAAAAATCTAGTAATATTAATTCACGATTCATTATTTAAAATACCCATTGTTACAGTGCATAATATAACACTGAAACAATGAAGAATTTTTACATTAAAAAACTACTATCATGTAACGCAAATACTCATAACATAGTCCAATATAAACCACTTTTCATGACTTTAAAATAAATCAGCTCTCATTAACCAGAACAAATAAGTGTAAATAACGCATCAAATAAATGTTCGACATTGAAACAACTTGCTATGTAATATGCATATAAATACACCTTCCTTAGACTGTCAGCAATCATTAAAGCAACTCATGTACTAACTCTTCATATTACACAATCACAAGGTGGTACTTACTAATGTTAATATTGTGATATGTGGTAATAACTAACAAATATTCAGCTCTCAGAAATATGCATATTTACAACCGATATGTCTAACTGCTGGACCTCTGCATGAATAGTATAATAGGTGCGTCAATGGGAAATACACACAATATATCTCGATGCGCTTAAAATGATATAATATAACCTCCATATTTACACAATATTATTATGAATAACACTATTCATAGGTTCATACTAGGCTATCTGTCCTAGGGCATTTATAAGCATAGCCAGAATGTGTTTGGCTTTCACCACCCATTTTAAATTAATTTTGCTGTGCCCTTTTTCGAGGTTAGTATACTGTACCTCTGTCTAACAGTGACACAGAAGTGATACCCGGGGTAAACCTACGATCTCCCATCCACTTATCAAGATTCCTCTTGAAGAGAGTCAATGAGGGACTCTGCCTAACCTGGACTGGGATTTTATTCCAGAGTGAAGGGAGCCTCTGGGTTATGAATCTGTCCCTCCAGCATGTCCTATTTATTTCAGTGCTGAGGTTCAAGTCTCTCGAGCGCATAGCTCGATGGGATTTGGATTTTCTGAGGTGCAGCATGTCCATTAATTCTGGGATGGACATGGCTTTATACATCAGGCACAGATCGCCTCTGAGCAGGCGGTATGCCACTGAGTAGAGCTGGAGTTTCTTTAACCGGGTAGCATATGGCATCTGTTTGAGCCCTTTGATCCTCTTGGTGAGGTACTTTTGGGGTCTTTCCAGTTGCTGCAGGTGTCTGGTAAGGTACATCCCAAAAGGGCATTGTACTCAATTATGGGCCTGATGAGGGATGAGTAAAGAGGCACGATGACCTCCCCTGATCTAGATGTGAATCCCTTCAAGATTAGGTGGGCTATATAAAATGTTTTTCTAACCACTTTGGCCACGTGGTTGTCAAATGAGAGATTGCTATCAACTTGGGTCCCCAGGTCCCTAATTACTTCTTCTGTACTTAATAGATTACCACCTATGTGGTAATTTGTGGGCACTTTGTTTTTGCCAAAGGGGATGACTATACACTTTTTGGCGTTTAGCTTGAGGCCATGGCTCTGGTACCAGTTGTCTGTTTCTATGAGGCCCTTTTGGAGGATGCTTGTGTCGGCTGGAGAGGTGATTATTGCGCCCAGTTTGCAGTCATCTGCAAACTTGGTCAGCCACAGTCCTTCTGTGTTGGCCTGTACCTCCGAGAAATATATACTGAACAAGAGAGGTCCCAGGACTGAGCCTTGTGGGACGCCACTTGTAACTGGTTTGGAGTCTGACATGGCTCCAGCAATTCTAACCATGTGGGTTCTGTCCTTGAGCTAGTTTGCAACCCATCTAGTGACATAGGGGTTTATATTTAAGCTGGTGAGCTTATCTATAATGCCCGAGTGGGATATTGTATCGAAGGCTTTTGCGAGGTGCAGGTAGGCTGTGTGGACCACCTTCCCCTCGTCAATGGCCTTGGTGACTGTTTAAAAGAAATCAACCAGGTTTAAGAGGCAGGATCTGCCCTTAACAAAGCCAAACTGGGTAGGATCCAGTGTCTGTAGGTCCCCAATATCTTTATTTATGAGGTCCATGATGATCCTTTCCATAGCTTTGCAGACCAAGCTAGTCAGGCTTATGGGGCGATAGTTTCCAGGATCCGTTGAGGCACCACCTTTGTGGAGAGGGACCACTGTTGCTGTACGCCACTCTTTGGGTACATATCCTGTAGTAAGGCTGAGATTGAACAGTAGTTTTATGTTTGGGTTTAGCTCTTCTTGGAGTTCATGTAGGATGCAGCCCGGGACACCTTCTGGTCCCATTGATGCTGTGTTTTTTGCTTTGGAGAGGGCGGCTCTTACCTGAGCATCTGAGATGTCAGGAGGGCAGCATTCTGCTGGGATAGATATTTGCCCTTTTGGTGGTGAGGGGGGGGAGTTTGAGCTGAACCTGTCAGCTAGGATGTTGGCAATGTCTGTGGGCTCGGTGTATTTTTTGTCATTTTGGACTAATTCTGAGCATATCTGGGAATTCCCACCCAGGTTCCTAACATAACTAAAGAAAGCCTTGTGATTATCCTTAGTGTCCTGTGCAATTTTTCTCTCGAAGCTGGCCTTAGACGATTTTATGAGTGCCCATAGTTTTTTGCTAACACTGATCAGAGATGCCTTCCCTTTTTGGGATTTTGCTCTATCATGTAGTAGCTTCCTCCTTCTATTGTATAGTTTGTTTATGGCTGGGGTCCACCAGACAGGACGTCTGCCTTTGGAGGATTGGGTCTTGGTTTTATTTGGGATTGCATGATCCATGCATTCCTGAAGGTGTTCATAGAATGCGTTTATAAAGGATTCTGTGGTCTGGGCGTATTTTCCACAGGCCCGGGGCTTTGAAGGATTCGCCTCGGTTTTGAGGCATGTGAAATTTGCTTTAGAGAAGTTTTTCACTGTGGTTTTCTGGGCAGGGGTGGGGTCGGGATGTGAATATCCAGTGAGATTAGTTTATGGTCTGATCTTACCAGTGAGGGATACACTTCTGGTCTGGAGCATAGTGTCCCCATGTTGGTGATGATCAGGTCCAGTATGTTTTCCCCTCTTGTGGGAGTGGTAACAAGTTGTTCCATAGCATTTGAGTTTATAAATTCTAGGAACCTTTGGGCTAGGGTGTTGGAGCTAGAGTAATGCTCCCAGTCTATGTTTGGGTAGTTGAAGTCGCCCAATATAATGGTGTTTGGAGAGACCTTCATATTTTCCAGTATTCTCAGGAAGGCCAAGTGGGGTTCCTGTGTTTGGGAGGGTGGTCTGTAGCAGGCTATAAACTGGAAGGCAGTTTTACCCACAGTTAGTTGCACATGGATAGTCTCTGATGCTTCGTGCTGTGCCACCAACCTGGAGGTGTGGGTATCTTTGACGAATATTGATACTCCCCTCCTTTTGTGGTTCGGTCCAAGTTTTGGGGCGAAAAGCATGGTATGAGGTATAACCTGGTAGTGCTGGGGTGCTCTCGGGAGCCTTGAACCAGGTTTCTGTTACTGCACAGATATCGATGTTCTCCATGCTAAGGAGAGTTTCGAGTGCATGCATCTTGAGGTTTAGACTTCTGGCGTTGAGTAGCATTACTCTTAGTTTCTTATCCCTTGTGATACCTATGGAGGTGGGTTTGTCTTTTGAGCCTTGCCTAAAAAAGGCACTATGAGGGTAGCAAGAGCCTTTGCCAATATCCGAAAGCCCAGGGGTGACAGGTGCAAACCGTCCCTAGCGAAGCATCGTGGCTTGTCGAGCATGTCATCCCAGGCTGACAGGCATTTGATCCCCTTTGAATGACACCAATACTTAAGCCAATTGTTGAAATTGATCATCTTGTCTTCATATTGTGGCATCATTCTTGGTGAGGGTAAGATGCTACTCAAGGTCAGGGTCATACCGGCCTGGGCTACATGCTCAGAGAGCTCCTCTATGTCTCTTTTCATGTAGTCCAGGGAGGTATGTCTCAGGTCATTCACACCAGCATGGACAATGACTGAGTCATATTTGTACTTGCCTTGGAGTGACCTGAGTGCTTGTGTTATGTGGCGGATCCTAGCGCCCGACAGGCAACTCACCGTGACCTTCTCCTTGTTCAGCCTTGTGAGTGGGATGTCAGTGTGCCTGACGATAGAGTCACCTATTACAAGTGTTTCAGGTGTGTTGTTTAGCCTTAAGGGCTGTGACTGTTCGGTACACTGGCTTTGTGAGCTATGTGTTGCACGTGTTTTGTTTTGGGGTAGCGGTTGCTTGGGTGTCTGCTTTGAAGGTCTCTGCTGCTTAGGCAGATTTTTATTTAGAGCCTCCGAGTATGTTTTTGTGTGTTTATGTGTTTGGTTTGCTGTCGTGGTAGGTCTATGTGAGACTGGAATTGTAGTGAGTGTGGTTTCCTTCTCCTCCTGACTGGTTACGCCAGTACTGAGTTGAGAGAGCTTAGCCTCCAGTTTTGCTATATGGTTGCATCTCTCACATGTGTTGGAATTTGTTGGGAGGAGGAGAGGGTTGTCTGTGTACATGAGGCAGTTGTAACATTGCCTCAAGATTCCCAGATTCACCAGCTGGACCGGAGAGGAGATTGACAACTGACCTTTGGACATGCTAGAATAGTATTGGGAATTCCTTTATAATTGAAAAAAAGGGCCAATGGGGAACAAGGTACTCAAGGGGAGTTTGTGATGGTGTAGTGCTTTTAATTTTTAAGTGCTGACTTTATAATTGCTTTAATGAGCAAGTGCCAGGTAACTTAAATGCAATGTGTTACAGGTAACTTAAATGCAAAAACAACAAACAGTAACTTTCTTTCAAGTGAAACAAGGAAATAAGTACAGTAAGCAATGCAGATATCACCAGGGATCCACAGAAGCGCTGAAAAGCCACGTTTTAGGTGGAATTAGCGTTTCAGGGAAATAACAAGCAAACAAACAACAAGCATACAAACAAAGCTAGATTCAGCAGGCTTGGATCTAGTCTATGCTACAGCAAACAAGGTGTACCAATTTCAGTAAGAAACAGTTCAAATATGCAGGCACTATAAGCCTTTAACCAGAAATTCCCAGCTCAGAAGGGCAGAGTCCAGCCTCTCCTCCCACAAGAATGCAGACCACGAACCTTCTTAATGTAAAATAACTGGCCTGAAGCCCAAGTGCTTAAACCAGAACTAATACACTTTTAGAATAACAGACACTGAGCCCTCAATCAGCAGTTCCCAACTTAGAAGGATGTAAGCTACCTGTCCTGCCACCACAGTGCAGGCCACAAACCTTCCCAATGTAAAACAATTGGTCTGAAGCCCAAGTGCTTAATCCAAAAGACTTAGAATGATAGCTACACTTTAATCAAGTTACTACCAAGCAGTAATAAATACAATCGAATACTTTAAAGAATGCCTGGATTAGTGCTCAAGTTATACAAACAAAGCTAGATTCAGCAGGCCTGGATCTAGTCTATGCTACAGCAAACAAGGTGTACCAATTTCAGTAAGAAGCAGTTCAAATATGCAGGCACTATAAGCCTTTAACCAGAAATTCCCAGCTCAGAAGGGCTGTGTTACAAGTTTTTGTGTTGCCCATACCTTACTTGGATAGAAGGAAGTTTCTCTGTTCACCTGTGAGAGAGGGGTGCTTTGAGCAGCCTATCTCTCCCTGGAGGAGTGGTTTTAGCCCATAAGTTATTAGTTTATTGGCCAGTTTGGGCTAATTTTGATTGTATCTGCTCTATTTTCTAAAAAAAAAAAAAAATACTTGTTTCCCACCTTTCTGAACTAGTATAGTCCAGTTTTCAGGTTATTGCTGAATCCAGGGCTGTGTTACAAGTTTCTGTGTTGCCCATACCTTACTTGGATAGAAGGAAGTTTCTCTGTTCACCTGTGAGAGAGGGGAGCTTTGAGCAACCTATCTGTCCCTGGAGGAGTGTTTTCAGCCCAGAAGTTAGTAGTTTATTGGCCATTTTGGGCTAATTTCTATCTCTTTCACTTCCCTGCTATAAAAAATGCATTTGTGCAGTTTTTGCGCTTGTATTCCACTCAGCAAGTGCCTTCCAGGTGTTCTGCAGAGTCCACAGCAGCAGAGAGACAAAAGAGTGACTTTGGACTGATTATCATTTTTCTGCTTTTCTTGCTGTCTTAACTAATTCCGCCTAAAACGCCAGTTTTTTTAGCGAATCTGTGATTTAAAAAGTTTGTTATTGCTACATATTGTACTTATTTGCTGCCTGCACTTGAATTAAGTCATTTTTGTGTTTAAATAATCTGTTTAACTGTTGTAGGCTACACATTAAAGTGTGATAGCCTTTTCTGTGCATTTAAAGTGTTGTTTTGATTGTATCTACTCTATTTTCTGAAAAAAAAAATATATATATATATATATATATATATATATATATATATATATATATATATATATATATATATACTTGTTACCTGCCTTTCTGAACTAGTATAGTCCAGTTTTCAGATTATTGCTGAATCCAGGGCTGAGTTACAAGTTTCAGTGTTGCCCATACCTTACTTGGACAGAAGGAAGTTTCTCTGTTCACCTGTGAGAGAGGGGAGCTTTGAGCAGCCTATCTGTCCCTGGAGGAGTGGCTTCAGCTCAGAAGTTAGTAGTTTATTGGCCATTTTGGGCTAATTTTGATAGTATCTGCTCTATTTTCTGAAAAAAAAAAACAAAACAAAAAAAATATACTTTTTCACGCCTTTCTGAACTAGTATAGTCCAGTTTTCAGGTTATTGCTGAATCCAGGGCTGTGTTACAAGTTTCTGTGTTGCCCATGCTTTACTTGAATAGAAGGAAGTTTCTCTGTTCACCTGTGAGAGAGGGGAGCTTTGAGCAGCCTATCTGTCCCTGGAGGAGTGGTTTCAGCCCAAAAGTTAGTAGTTTATCAGCCATGTTGGGCTAATTTCTATCTGTTTCACTTCCCTGCTATACAAAATGCATTTGTGCGGTTTTGTGCACCGGGCAGCGCCATTTAGCTAGAGTTAAACTATTCTTGGCTCCACAAAGTCTACTCTTCAATTTGTCCCTTGGAACTAGACAAACCTTCAAATTTAGCACTCAAACCATTCATTTCACAGTCAAGCGCTTGATTAAAAATCATAGCAAGCACTAATTAACCCTAGCACTAGACCCCCCCCTATACTGTCCAGAAGGACAAGTCTTTCTACTCGTCCCCACCAGCCAATCAGAAAAACAGCTTACTCTACCTATTCAGGCATGTCCAAAGGGCAGTTTCCGGTGTACTCTCCAGTCCAACTGGTGAATCTGGGCATTTTGAGGCAATGTTACAACTGCCTCATGTGCACAGACAACCCTCTCCTCCTACCACCAAACACTAATATATGCGAGAGATACAATTATATAGCCAAACTGGAGTCAAAGCTCTCTCAGCCCAAGAATGGAACTGACAGTCAAGAGGAGAAGGGTAATACTTGCAACACATCACCAGTCTCACATAGACCTAATAAACCAACACCGGCAAATAACACACATGAATACATGAAAACATACTCGGGGGCTCTAAATAAAAATCTGCAAAAGCAACAGATACCTCCAAAGCAGACATCCAAGCAACCTCCACACCCCATCACCAACCATGGAACACATACTTCACATAATCAGTGTGCCACACAATCACAGCCCTTAACACAAAATATCATACCCAACACACTAGTAATAGGCGACTCTATAGTCAGGCACACTGATGTCCCACTAATTAGGCTGGACAAGGAGAAGGTTACAGTTAGCTGCCTGTCAGGTGCCAGGATCCGCCACATAACACAAGCACTCAGGTCACTCCAGAACAAGTACAAATACAACTCTGTCATTGTCCATGTTGATGTGAATGACCAGAGACGTACCTCCCTGGACTACATGAAAAGAGACATGTAGCCCAGGCCAGTATGACCCTGACCCTGAGTAGCATCCTGCCGTCACCAAGAATGATGCCACAGTATAAAGAAAAAAATGATTAATTTCAACAATTGCCTAGGTTTCTGGTGTCATTCAAAGGGGATCCAGTCCACCTGGGATGACATGCTCGACAAGCCACATTGCTTCACACGAGATGGCTTGCACCTGTTACCCTTAGGCTTTCGAATACTGACCAAGGCTCTTGCCGCACTCATAGTGCCTTTTTTAGGCAAGGCTCAAAAGACAAACCCACCACCATAAATAGCACAAGTAACCAAAAACGGAGGGTAATGCTACTCAACACCAGAAGTCTAAACCTCAAAATGCACGCACTCAAGGCACTCCTCAGTATGGAGAACATCGACATCTATGCAGTAACAGAAACCTGGTTTAAGGCTCCTGAGAGCACCCCAGCACTACTAGGCTATAACTCATACCATACCTTTCGGCCACAGAACCAGGACCGAAACACAAAAGGCAGGGGGTGTATCCATATTCATCAAGGATACCCACACCTCCAGGTTAGTGGCACAGCACAATGCATCAGAGATCATCCATGTGCAACTAGCAATGGGCAAAACTGCAATCCAAATTGTAGCTTGCTACAGATCACCCACAATGGCCCAGGACCCCCATTCCACATTTCTGCAGACACTGGGAAATATGAAGGTCCTACCAAACACCCTAATACTGGGTGATTTCAATTACCCAAACATAAACTGGGAGAACTACTCAAGTACTAACTCCCTTGCCCAACGCTTCCTAGAATTTATAAACTCGAACGCCCTGGATCAACTGGTCAATACCCCCATCAGAGGAACAACATATTGGATCTAGTCATTACCAACATGGGCAACCGGTGTTCCACACCGGAGGTCAACCCTTTGCTGGTTAGATCAGACCATAGACTAATCACTCTGAATATCCACATTCCGCCCCCACCCCCAATCAAGGAAACCACCATGAAAAACTTTTCAAAAGCAAACTTCACGTTACTTAAGCCCGAGGTGGAAAGGTTCACAGCCCCCATGTTAAAGGACAATGCTGTCCAAGCTACTGAAACCTTTACAAAGGCACTCTATGAGCATCTGCAGAAATGCATGGATCATGCTTTCCCAAGTAAAACCAAGACTCACTCCTCCAAGAAAAGGAAACCAGTCTGGTGGACCCCTGCCTTAAACAAGCTATACAATAGAAGGAGGAAACTAGTACAGAAAAGAGTAAAATCCCAAGAAGGAAAGACATCCCTGATCAGTTTCAGCAAGAAACTACGATCCCTCATTAAATCATCCAAGGCTAGTTTCGAAAGAAAAATTGCCAATGACTCCAAGGATAACCACAAAGCGTTCTTTAGCTATGTCAAGAACCTAAGTGGAAACTCTCAGATCTGCTCTGAGTTAGTGCAGAATGGCACAAAATACACTGAACTGACTGATATTGCCAACATTCTGGCAGACAGGTTTAGTGCAAACTTCACCCCCTAAAGAGCCCATAACCATACCAGAAGAATGTAGGGCCCCATCAATCACCGACACACAGGTTAAAACAGCCCTATCCAAAGCCAAAAACACAGCTTCAATGGGACCGGATGATGTCCCAGGCTGTGTCTTACAAGAGCTCCAAAATGAATTAACCCCTCACCTAAACACACTGTTCAAACTCAGCCTCTCTACAGGCTATGTACCCACAGAGTGGTGCACAGCAACAGTTATCACACTCCACAAAGGTGGAGCTACAACGGACCCTAGGAACTATCACCCTATAACCCTCACTAGCCTGGCCTGCAAGGTTATGGAACGCATCATCATGGAACTCATTAACAGAGACATTGGGAACCTCCAAACCTTGGACCCTACGCAGTTTGGCTTTAAGGGCAGATCATGCCTCTTAAACCTGGTGGACTTCTTTCAGTTACCTAGGCATTAGACAAGGGAAAGGAGGTTCACACAGCCTACCTAGACCTCGCAAAGGCTTTCAAAACCATTCCCCATTCTAGTATTATAGACAAGCTCACCAGCTTGAACATAAACCCCTACGTCACGAGATGGGTTGCCAACTGTCTCATGGATAGAGCCCACATGGTGAGAGTTAAAGGCTCTACGTCCGACTCTAAACCGGTTACAAGTGGCGTCCCCCAGGGCTCAGTCCTAGGACCCCTCCTGTTCGGTATATACTTTTCAGAGGTACAAACAAGCATAGACAATAATCTTAAATTTGACCTACATGTTAACCAAACTATCAAAACCATCAATAAAAAACTAGGGTCACTTTACAGAATAAAAGCCTTCCTAACCCCTCCAGCTAAAATTGCCATAGCTCGCCCTCACCTTCTTTCAACCCTTCTGTATGCATCCCCTCTACTCTCGAATTTGAACAAGACTGTCCTTAACAAACTCTCAATTTGCTACAACCACATTGCCAGGTTTGCCACTGGGCTGCCTTTTAGGACACATCATTGCATCAATCTAAATCAGCTTGGTTGGCTTGAACTACCTAGCCTAATCCAGTATAACCAACTGATTATGGCCTATAAAATCCTCTATAATCCGGACAATACTCCTGCACTTAAAATATTATCACCCCCTATAACAATCCTAGACCGCTTGATCCTCTAACAAACTACTAATTCAGACTAGCAAAATTAATAACACAGCTGGTGATTCTCTCTTTGCAAACTCTGTAAGTAGATCCTGGAACTCTCTTCCAGCTGATATTACCTTACTTTCCACCTTAGGTCAATTTAAAACTAGACTCAAACAACATTTGTCACTTAACTGGCTATGTCAATGTATCAAGCCAGGCTAACTCGAATGTGTAAAAATCTGTTAACCAGTTTACTGTGTAATTTAATTTAATCCTGACTTGTGCTCAGGACTAACTGTAACCTGTGGAACTTGTTTAACTTGCTTACTTATATAATCTCTGTAAATAGTCTGTTTGTAATATGTAATGCTGGTATTATTTAATGCTGTATCTGCTTACCCTTGGAGCTTTTCTCCCCGGGCCTCCACTGAAAATGGACATGCATCCAGTCGGACTATCCCGGTCAACAAATGTAAAATAAAAATAAAATAAATAGGAGGACTATGGCTGACCAAGTTCGCAGACGACTGCAAACTAGGGGCCATAATTGATTCTCCGGCTGATACAGACACCCTCCAGATGGGTATCACTGAGATGGATACCTGGTGTCAAAATCATGGCCTCAAGCTAAATGCCAAAAAGTGCATAGTCATCCCCTTTGGAAAAAACAAAGTACCCGCGAACTACCACATAGGTGGTAGTCCCCTAAATACAGGAAATGTAATAAGGGATCTAGGGACCCAAGTAGATAGTAATCTCTCCTTTGATAATCATATTGCCAAGGTGGTTAGAAAATCCTTCTATTTGGCCCACCTAATCACAAAAGGGTTTGCATCTAGAACAAAAGAGGTTATTGTGCCTCTCTACTCATCAATCATTAGACCCATCATAGAATACAACACCCCATTTGGAATGTACCTTACAAGACACCTGCAACAGCAGGAAAGACCACAAAAGTACCTCACCAAGAGGATTACTGGCCTCAAACAGATGCCCTATGCAGCCTGACTCAAGAAACTCCAGCTGCACTCGGTTGCATACTGCTTACTCAGAGGTAATCTCTGCCTGACATACAAGGCCATGTCCAACCCAGAATTGATGGACATGCTCCACCTAAAAAAAAACAAATCCCGGAGAGCCACACACTCTAGAGATATAAACCTCACCACAATGATAAATAGGACATGCTGGAGGGATAGATTCCTGTCCCAGAGACTCCCTATGCTTTGGAACAGGATTCCAATATACATCAGGCAGAGCCCCTCACTAACACTCTTCAAGAGAAACCTTGACAGGTGGATGGGAAACAGAAAATTTACCCCGGGGATCACTGCAGTAGCTCTGCTGGACAGTGGCGCAGGGAACTAATGGCTCTGCTGGTCAGAGGCACAGTGAACTAATCTAAGGAGGTGGCGAAAGCCAACACATTCTAGCTAGGCTTATAAATGCCCTTGAGCAGATAGCCTAGTACTTACCTATGAGCCAATGAACCTATGAACCTATCTCATATATTTGGTATAAACAATGAACAAAGTTCATTAGGTAACAAAATGCACAAGTGAATCCAGACTTTAAAACAATGTGATGTAAACATAGCTTATGATTCTTGACTAAGGACAATGCCACTTCACTTAGCTGAGGAGAAAATCATGATATACATAATGACACCTGACACCTTATCTGTAAGAGCAAACATATATAAAAATGGCAAGACAAAACTTGATGCACATATGTACCTAAACTGGGTACTTCAACATAGTATAATTGTAGAAATATTTTTGGCATGCTGTAAAAAAATCATACAAGAGAGTACTGTAGCACTAGGTATGTATCATACAAGTTTAGGATGCTTGCCAAAAAATATATATTTTCGGACATGGAGTATAAGATTAAAAATGCCATAATTCAAGGTTCTTCATCAGTGAAGATGAATAGGAAAACTCAGAGTACCTGACACTTGTTTAAAAGATCTGTTAAAGCATGTCAAAACTATCAAAGTATAAGAGTTCAAGACAGACAAGACCAAAATCACAGACAGAAAGTTCATGGACTGTCTTACGACTCACTATACTAACCCATGCAGAAAAATTACTTATCATCACATTAAAAAAAAATCACAATTCTATATGCAGGATTGTGGAGGAGAGTTTCCCCCTGACAAATAATTGCATTGTAAAGGAATATGTTGTCAGTTACAGGTAAAATACAGCCACTTTACTAAGCGATGTAAAAGTAACACATAAAACACGGTGAGTTTAAAGTGCTTTGCTGCACTTTGCATAGCGAATATAAATAAATCCTTAGAGATGGGGTGTCACTTCCTTACCGTAAACAATGAAGAGTTTTGATGAAAAAATGTGGTATTTTTGCATTTACTTTTTTCACAGCACCACCCATTAGAATTTAAAGCTACTAATTTCAGCAACAGTAGTGTCCTATATCCTAATAAGACAAGCTGTTGACTGTCTCACATAGATACTTTGAAAATTAAAAGATGTGATTGTGAAAACCTAAAGTAAGTACGTTTCTGCTCTTCTGAAGTGTGTTGTTTTTGATTACCCAGGCCGCTTTGTTGATGTATGTAATCTTTGCTAATACCTGCCTTACCCCCTATTTTGTAGGCTTGATCATAACAAAAAAAAAAATGAGTAGACAGTAAAAATAAAACGGAAAAAAATGTTACCTCCTTATTTTTTCAAACCACTTGCAGCTTTAAAATCAGTATAACCAAAAATTAAATTAATTGTAAAACAAAGATGCATGACAAGTGTATTTTAGATTTTAACAGAAAGAAACGACACACACCAAGCACAGCAAAGATAACCAAGTAGAAAGTGAAGGCAGTCCTAGAACATATCATGAACAATGAAAATCTAGACAACTATGCATGTGCAAAACTAAACACAATTAATAATATATCACCAAAAATAATTGTGTCCATGCAAAAATAAACCAGTTTCAGTGCTTACTGCAGATGCAGCAGATAAGAGCCGTACCCAGTTCTTAAAACCAATATGATCAAAATCTTCCTATATAATAGTACACAATCACTGTTGGTTCAGGGAGGATTCTAGAAAATCATATCAGTAAAAAATAAAACAGAAATCTATGTTGGTAAAGAAACTGGAAAGACATGTAAGTTGCAATAGTGCTGGAAGTATGGGACCTCTGAAAATGCTAAATTCCTTAATAAAAAGTCCAAAGCAAAGATCAGTTTCAGACCATCTACCTGAAGACTATGCAAACACCTTTACTAGTACTAGAAAATGAAAGATATTCCAAGTAAAGAAATATGTTGACATTAAAGTGAGATCTGTGTCTCAGTGATTGAGACAAATGACATTTCATAAGAGATCCAATGTAGAAAAATAACTTCAGAAACTAGAAGCTGCACGTATTGAAAAAAGGCTCACTGGTTCAACATTCTGGGTTTCTTTAAATGTTATATATTGCATAAACCAAATATTCCACAGAATTTGAGGATATGTATGAACAGGAGAATGCCAAACACAGCTTATTCCATAGAGATACACTTATTCCATGTTGTGGGCAACATAATTTTACATGCAAATTGTTAAAACCACCTCTAAGGATAGAGAGATGTCTGATTGGTGCATTACTTATTTACTGTTCTTTGTACAAATGGGGAAAAACAGTATGTTTGTGTCAATACCTTGTTTACTGAATATGAATGTAAAAGAAGTTGTAAAGTGGTACTAGAGTGTAATACATTCTCAGTACAGCATGCAACTTCAAAAGTATTAAAAACAGAAGAAATTCAAACTGAAACCAGTGAAGACCCAGTTCTGCAAAACGTAAAATAATTAATTCAGAGAGATACCTAGTATATATTCAAAGATGAAGCACCAGGTTCTTTCAGTCTAATTCCTTTGTATCTGGAGTCTAAATTAAGGCCATTACTGAGTATTGTATGGCAGATGCCGTGGTGGTATGGCGGTAGCGTTTTTACCTCACAGCAAGAGGTTCTCCCGTTCGATTCTCGGCATGGCTTGGGAGTGCCTTCTGTGTGGAGTCTGCATGTCCTCCCCGCGGTTGGGTAGCATTCGAAAGACATGCATGCGTAAATGGGGGTGCCTTCGCTGAAGGTAGGGTGTCGAGCTGGCACCTCAGCATTTCGTAAAAATCTACTGCCAATCATTAGCAGACCGGAGTTCCACTGTGTCGACCCCTTACTGGGAAAAAGTTGAAAGACAAACAACAACAACTGAGTATTGTATGGCCATATATATAAAACACCAATGAGTTTCTAAAATATTGGTTGAAATTCAGATTTTGGGCGAATGGCTTATAGCCACCTTCAATGTAAAATCCTTGTAAACCTATACTAATTATTAAATAGGCATGCAAGCAGTACAGATTTGGTTGAAACACACAGGTATTTATGATGGGATGCAATAAGACATATTTTTTTAGCAGCCTTGAAATTAATGTTAATTACAAATGTCTTTCTGGCAGATGACAGATTGTGTCATCAAATCCATGGTACTGAAGTGAGTGACTACAGTAGGTTTAACCAGCACTGGTTTAACTATGATGTGGTTGGAACACTGGTTTATGGACGATGGTTTTCTCAGAAAACACTTTTTGCGGTAAATTGGACATAAGACAGATTGCTTTCTTTACCCATATTCTGCCAGTAGGGATGACAGCAATTAGGGGTACAGAGTAATAGGTAAGAGGCGGCTGTAATTTACTGGAGAAAATTGGCAAAGGAACTATGGTACTGTGAGCAAATAACTTGAGAGAGTGACAATAGAGTGGGAAGAGGCCACAAAGACATTTGGACCGCAGGCTAGAGACTGCCTTTCCTATCAGGGACTGATAGAAGAGTGTGGACAAAAATAAAGGGATCAGGTAATCCTAATTGAAAGACCTGCTCTTGTAGAGTTTTTACTTGAATCTAGAACAGCAGTTACTGTTAAAAGGATAATTAGTAGGGCATATAAAATATTGCATGATAACTTTAGGAATCAATTAGAGGAGGTTAGTAAAGATTGGGAAGAGAGACTGGATAAGCACTTGGCAAGGAAACAATGGGAGGACATATGTATGGTTCTCCTATGCAACAAAGTCTAGAAGACTCAGGATTTTTGCTTGGAAGTGTTTGCATAGGTATCTTTAAACCCTAAGAAGGCTCCAAAGAATTGTTCTTCAGGTAGATGGCAAATGTTAGTGCTGTGATGGGGAAGAAACAGGTAATTGGGAACATATGTTTTGGGAGAGTAATGAGTTGGCAAACTTTAAAAATTCCTTACAGAGTACTCTGTCAGAAATATTTGGTGAACAAATGGGTGTAACCAAGGAAATGATTTTCTGAGCAGGGATACAGGATCTGAATTGCCTAGACACAGTAAGGCTTTGTAAAGTTTCAATCTGGTTGTTGCCAAAAGAAAGCAATTACTAGAAAATGAAAATCAAAGTCTAAACTAACCGTATTTGAAGTAGTGAATAAAGTAACAGCGATAAAACGATAAAAGAACGGAAAGTGGGATGTTTAGAAAAGGTTCAGAGCAAATTACATAGAAAAATAGAAATTGTGGGAACAGTACATGCAGAATAATGTTTTAGAGAGGAATGGGGTTTAAGGGAAGGCAGGAAATGATCGATTTACATAATGATGGATTGATAATTGTATAAATGTGAACATGTTAAATGTATGTTTGCCTATGTCTGAAGTCCTAATTCAATAAAGGTGTTTTAAAAAAGACAGTAGTACTTTGATGCTATGGATACTGTCAAGTCTGAAAAGCACAATGTAAGACATTGTTCATTTAGTGGTACAGGTGTTGAAGGGACCATTGGAAGATGGGAGTACGTAGTCAGGGCTGGCTCACCATTCTGGAGGGGGGGGTTTGCAGCTTCACTTGCTGCACTGCTGACACCTGCAGGATGAACAACCCTTGTGTGCCTGTGCTACAAGTGGTGTGCAGGATGAACAACCTTTGTGTGCCTGTGCTACAAGTGGTGTGCAGGATGAACAACCTTTGTATGCCTGTGTTGCAAGTGGTGTGCAGGATGAACAACCTTTGTGTGCCTGTGCTACAAGTGGTGTGCAGGATGAACAACCTTTGTGTGCCTGTGCTAAAGTGGTGTGCAGGATGAACAATCTTTGTGTGCCTGTGCTGCAAGTGGTGTGCAGGATGAACAACCTTTGTGTGCCTGTGCTACAAGTGCTGTGCAGGATGAACAACCTTTGTGTGCCTGTGCTACAAGTGTGCAGGATGAACAGCCTTTGTGTACCCATGCTACAAGTGGTGTGCAGGATGAACTACCTTTGTGTGCTTTTGCTAAGGTGATGTGTTGGATGAACAACCTTTGTGTGCCTGTGCTAAAGTGGTGTGCAGGAGGAACAACCTTTGTGCACCCATGCTACAAGTGTTGTACAGGATGAACAGCCTTTGTGTGCCTGTGCTAAAGTGGTGTGCAGGATGAACAACCTTTGTGTGCCTGTGCTACAAGTGGTGTGCAGGATGAACAGCCTTTGTGTGCCTGTGCTACAAGTGGTGTGCAGGATGAACAACCTTTGTGTACCCATGCTACAAGTGGTGTGCAGGATGAACAACCTTTGTGTGCTTGTGCTAAAGTGGTGTGTTGGAAGAACAAACTTTGTGTGCCTGTGCTACAAGTGGTGTGCAGGATGAACAACCTTTGTGTGCCTGTGCTACAAGTGGTGCACAGGATGAACAGCCTTTGTGTGCCTGTGCTACAAGTGGTGTGCAGGATGAACAACCTGTGTGTGCCTGTGCTACAAGTGGTGTGCAGGATGAACAACCTTTGTGTGCCTGTGCGAAAGTGGTGTGCAGGAGGAACAACCTTTCTGTACCCATGCTACAAGTTGTGTACAGGATGAACAATGTTGTGTGCCTGTGCTAAAGTGGTGTGCAGGATGAACAACCTTTGTGTGCCTGTGCTACAAGTGGTGTGCAGGATGAACAGCCTGTGTGTGCCTGTGCTAGAAGTGGTGTGCAGGATGAGCAACCTGTATGTGCCTGTGCTACAAGTGGTGTGCAGGATGAGCAACCTGTATGTGCCTGTGCTACAAGTGGTGTGCAGGATGAACAACCTTTGTGTGCCCATGCTACAGGTGGTGTACGGGATGAACAACCTTTGTGTGCCTGTGGTAAAGTGGTGTGCAGGATGAACAACCTGTGTGTGCTTGTGCTACAAGTGGTGTGCAGGATGAACAACCTGTATGTGCCTGTGCTACAAGTGGTGTGCAGGATGAACAACCTTTGTGTGCCTGTGCTAAAGTGATGTGCCAGATGAACAACCTGTGTGTGCCTGTGCTACAACTGGTGTGCAAGATGAACAACCTTTGTGTGCCTGTGCTACAACTGGTGTGCAGGATGAACAACCTTTGCGTGCCTGTGTTACAGGTGGTGTGCAGGATGAACAACTTTGTGTGCCTGTGCTACAAATGGTGTGCAGGATGAACAACCTCTGTGTGCCTGTGCTGCAAGTGGTGTGCTGCTTGGTTGTGAGGTTGAGCATGTATGGAAGAGCACCTGCATCTCCCAAGGCAGTTGTAGTGGAGTTTGCAGGCTGCCAAAGAAGTTGGGGATAGGACAGTCTCCAGCGTCTGCACAATGACCCATTGCCTAACACCTGACTCTTGCCTCCTCTGGGGAATAAATGGACTGAATGTCTCTGCCAGATGGAGAATAAATGGGCCAGTTACCTGCAGGAAGGGGAGCCACTAGGCCTATCCTGAAATCCTCAGGAAAAAAACACATTGAAAATAGATATACAACACAGAATAAAGAAGAAACAAATGAAAATACAGCCCACTCAGCTTTTCACAGTTAGAGCCAAATGTATTACCTTTTTTATAGTATCTTTCGTACATGGTTCACAGTCCATAGAGACAGCACCATCACATTTATCAAGATATAAGCTTTGACAACAAGGAGAACTGCCTCACTCTATTTTATATTCCTTTTACAGTGCAAACATCTTGTATTTCCATATCTTATGATTGCGCTATTCCAGTGGCATCTGAGATAATTGTCCTAATCTCAAAATCTGCATTCCTTTAGGATTTAACCACACATCCTGTATGATTATGCCCAGCAGTGGCAATTATTTCACTATGTTAGGTACTTCAAAGAGACCAACACAACCATTATCATCACTACCCACCCTGCTTTTGCATCTGTTCTGTACTTTGTTGTAAAATGTTTCTAGGAGGTACAACGCCTTATTTATTGTTAATAGTTTTCCCTGTAGGTAGCACTAACAGACTACCTTATGCTAAAATGGAACCAGCAAATCCCTCAGCTTTAGCAAGCTCCACAAATCTTATTTCTACTGCATATTAGCTTCTTAGTGATGAATTGGTACATTCTGTCCATTTTCAACATATCTCCCATTTTCTTTCTGTCAGGTGGTTTAAAAAAAGGCCTTGAATAATCCCTTACCCCCGCAGTCATGATTCCAGTCTCCAAAATGTAATACTAGCTTACCTTGCCTTAAAATGGATGCTGCTGTATCTGTATATTTTAGTGAAATAGATTTACACTTGAAGGGGGTTTGTAATTTTCAACCCAGAAGATCTAAACAGATACTCTGAGCAAAACCAGGTTAAAAGTATAAGAAAAAAAAATACATGACTGACTTCCCCAAGCAAGGTTTTACTGGAATGTATCTCATCTGGAGACATAAAAGTGTGCCTTGGTGAAACAGAGTTTGGGGGGGTCTAGGTTAATAATAGAACTAAGGGAAGGCTTATGAGCTCAGTCAGGTTATGTTATTCAGGTCTATGTTTATGCATCAAATGGCACATTCATCGAATGGCCATTCATCACAAACATAGCACTGAAGGTCCAGTTCCATGAAAATGCATATCATCATAAACAAAAACATTGAAAAATCATAGCTGGCTAACACAAAGGAAGGAGAATGAAGTACATAGTTCTGCGTAAGGTAGGCAGAGGGAAACTGTCAAAAGATTTTAATACTCTTAACATATACTGGAAGAATCACGCAGATAAAAATAAGCAAAAAGGTTTATTTTACATGCATGGAGACATGCTACAAAGTACATGGTATGTCAGCAGTCTAAATTCTGTACACTTCACATGGGTTTTTATACCCTTCCCTGCACGTACACAGTGGCTGGTTACTAGACAAGGAATTTCACTCAAGGCTATAATTCACATCCTGGAGCCTTAGATGGTCAGAGGTCAGGCACAAGATAAGCTTGTGCCTGGATTAAGGTATCATCTGTGCATTCCTCTTTGGTCAGCAAATTCTTTACAAGAAAAACAACATATTTAGCTTATTTCTTTGCACGCAATGCAGTTTCACATTTTAACCCTTACTATACATGATACAAAGATGTTGAACACAAAGATTCTTACTACATTTCCCCCCTAACAACACTTTGTATCATCAGTAATACATTTTATTTCATACAGTTTTTCGCATGACTCATGTTCTGTATATTCAGAATAATAAGCTTTTGTTGCATTGGCAGACAATACATTTGATATTATCATTCGGATGCAAGGAATGCAGCAACAACCCAACAGTAGGAATATAATGGCATCAACACATATAGCAATTAAGACATTCATAAGTACTGTTCCCCAATTTCCAAACCAATTTTGGAAACAGTCAGTTAATGGATTTTGTCCTGGTTTTGTAAGTTTAGAAACTTGTTGTAGGATCTCCAGATGGCTGTTAATGTCATATTCGTTGTCTGTAATGAACGGACAACACTCGCAAGTACCTCCTTTCGCCGCTAGGGTGAAATCGAGCGCCATACGATTCTGCAATGCTACAGTCCTTATTGCAGTTAACTCATCCGTCACCAATTCTAGCGCAGAAAAAGTTGCATTGCTCAGGGTTTTTAACAGTTTTGACAGTTTTCTGAGCTCCCAAATGGATTTTACTGTCCCATAAGCTGGAAGAATACCAGCCCAGGAAATAACATCATCGCCCAAGACCATGTGTGATAGCCCCTTGCTGCTACTATGGGCCAAATCGTGGTGATAAATTCAGGATGCATCAACGTTACCTACGGGATTAACAGGTTTATTAACAGCATGTACATTTCGTATTTTACCTTGGGGAAGAGAAAATGTATGTCTTATAGCTGGTGCTAAATAACCCAAAAAGCAACTGCCTGACCAATTCCTTGGTAACCATTTGTATGCTTTCCTACCACAGATAAAATAACAATTATTTACTTTAAGTGTAATATTGACTGGAACAGAGTGATTTCCTTTGTCTTGCAGCCCTTTAAACAAAAGATCATACACAGATAACATTTTTTCAAAGAAACTTGTGTCATTAACAAGCCCTGTACTATTAACAAGCACTCTTATAGGCTTGAAACTCATTGCACAGTGCCCATCTATTGTACAGTTATGAATTATTGTTACATTACACTGACTCCATCCAACCTTACAGTTCCATTCTGGCGACCCATGAGGGGTAATGCTATTTTGTCCTTTAAGGCTACATTTGAAGTTTCAAATAGTAAATTAGTCCATGTATCATTTGCCCCCAAAGGGACTGTACCTAACATTAGACCACCATGTACAGTAGGGATAGCCGTGCATATCCAACAATTTGAAACATTAAAAGATAGAGCATATGCATCATCTCTCTTTACTTGGCTAGTCTTGTTTGAAAAATAAAAACGGCCAAAACAGAAAAGTAACAATCACACTTATTAACAACAAAATTAGTTTGGAATGCTTTTGTGGGAAGGGCTGCTCCCTTCCGGTATTTCTCTGCATTGCTACGATAGTCAGATATTCATACAAAACAAGATTACTACTAATCAGTGTTCCTCGGGGGAACTCAAGTTTTGTCCAGTTCAAACTATTTTACCAGTTTACAATGTGTTAAATGGATCCACGATGTTTGTTCTTTTATTCAGACTGCTGTGGGTGTTGCAATCAATACCTGGTATGGACCTTCCCACTTGGGGGAGACCCATGTCTTCCTCTTGACAATTTTAATCCAAACCCAGTTCCCAGGTTTCGCTTCCAGGATCCTGTTGTTCTTCTGATCTGAAAAGCAATCATTTGTTAGAGAAGTGTTAGTTCTGGTCAGCAACAATTTCCTCATGTAATCTGCTATCTCTTCACCCCCCTCACGTTCCGCAGGCAAAAAATTTTGCCACTGTGGGACGTAATAAGGTCTCCCGTATAATAGTTCAAATGGTGTGACCCCTTTTGAGGTGGGAGTGGTACGCATGGACAGGAGTGCCAGAGGTAAGCAGTTTATCCAAGACTGATGTGTCTCGGCCATGAGTTTACGTAACCTGCCTTTGAGAATGCCATTACGGCATTCAACCAACCCTGCTGACTGTGGGTGGTAGGCACAATGGTGTTTTAACTCGATCTGAAAAACGGCGGCCAGCTTTTGAATAACTTGGTTTACGAAATGTGTGCCATTATCAGAATAGATGCGTGTAGGTAGCCCAAAATGAGGGATAATGTTATTTGCAAGGGCCTTGGCTACCGACAGTGCATCTGGGTGTGCTACCGGAAAAGCTTCAACCCATTTTGTGAAAGCGTCAATAATGACTAACACAAATCGCTTCTGTTGAACAGGAGTTAGTTCAATAAAATCCATGCAGATTGTGTGAAATGGATACGGAGGCAGCGGAAAAGCTGCTGGGGTGATCCGCACCCCACCACCATGGTATCGTGTACAAAGCAGGCACGATAAACATAATCGTTTAGCGTACGCTATAAAGCCCTTGGTCCAGAACATTTGCTGGATCATTTGAACCATAGCAGCAGGGCCCAGATGAGACGGGCCATGCGTCACTAATGAGGCATACCTAAAAAGGTTTGTTGGCTAGACATACTTATCATTTGGACCTACAAAAACTCCCTGCTTTTGAATAGCCCCATATTTAACCCATCGCTGTTTTTCCTGAACTGTACTAAGTTCCTGCATTACCTGTAAAGTTTGTAGATCAAATTTATCTGTAGGGTAAAGTTCTTTCTGTGTGGTCTTGAGTGCAAAGGTAGAGGTTAAGGCTACACTTTTTGCAGCTTTGTTAGTTAGTGCATTTCCAAGTAGTACTGGATCCTTGGCATTCGTGTGCACTGTGCACTTGCAGATGGCCCGTCCCCGTGGCAGTTGGACAGCTTGTAAGAGGCTAAGGATTAAATCCTTGTGGGTTACTTCCTTTCCTGAGGCCGTAACCATTCCCCTATTTTTCCATTGCTGTGCAAAGACATGGACCATGGAAAAAGCATATTGACTATCTGTGTAGATAGTAACTGCCTTATCCTTGGAAATAGTGTATGCTCTGGACAAAGCAATCAATTTGGCCGCTTGTGCGGACAGGTTCCTGGGGAGGGCCTTGCCTCTAGTACCGTAGTCTCAGTTGTGACTGCATAACCCAGTTGTGTAATGCCTGCCTCATTTTTACATGCTGACCCATCTACAAACAGGGTCCAATCTGAATTTGCCAAAGGTTGGTCCTTAAGATTTGGTCTTGGTAAGACATTAGAGTGTATCAAATCTAAACACACGTGAGGGGCACCATCGTTAGCTGTAGGTAACAGCGTGGCTGGATTAAGAGTGGTGCATCGCTCAATGGTCATGTGTGGTTGTGATAGTAACGTTGTCATGCAGGATAAGTGTCTGCTAGGAGAGAGAAAGGTAACTTTATCCTGTAGTAGTATTACCGTGACAGAGTGCGGTACTCATAAGGTAAGGTCATGAAACAAAACTAGGGTCGCAGACGCTTGCACAGCCTGTGCGGCTGCGACTACTGCTTGTACACAGTGTGGCAAAGATCGTGCCACTGTGTCCAATTTACTGGAATAAAAAGCTAATGGTCTCAACTTATCCCCATAAGTTTGCAACAGAACCAGTGTCATAAAGCCCTGCTTACAATCTACTGTCTGAACAAAGGGTTTTGTATAGTCAGGGAAGCTAAGTGTTGCAGATCCTGCTATCAATTGTTTTACTCTAGTAAATGCCTGTATTGCCTAATATGTCCATTGCAGCGCGTCATGTGCTGCCATGGGAAGTGCGAAAATAAGTTCCGAAAGTGGACTTACTTCCTCTGCATAGTTGGGAATCCAACTACGACAAAAATTTGTTATTCCTAAAAATGACGTCATTTCTTTTTTTGTGCTGGGCATTGGTGCCTGTAAAATGGCTTCTTTTCTACAGTTATCTAGTTGTCTACCAGCAAATGAAATGGTATAGCCTAGATACCGTACTTCAGTTTTACAAGATTGTAATTTAGATTTATTTACCTTATGTCCCTCTTTTGCCAAAAAATGCAATAACCGAATAGTTTTGGACTCACAGATAGCCTCCGTGGGTGCAGCCAGTAAGATGTCATCCACGTACAATAGTAGATGACAGCCATGCTCTGGTTGAAACTGTGCCAGGTTTGTCGACATTTCTTGCGAAAAGATTGTAGGGCTTTCACAATATCCCTGCGGTAGTCGTGTGTATGTGTACCGCTTGCTCATAAACGTAAAAGCGAACCAAAACCTACTATCTTCCTGTAGGGGAATAGAAAAGAATGTGTTACTAATGTCAATAACAGAAAAATACTTATCCGTGGGAAGGATATCATTTAACAAAACAGATGGATCTGGGACCATAGGAGCCCTTGGCACTACAGCAGCATTTACACCCTGCAGATCCTGTACCATTCTCCATGTCCCGTCCGGTTTCCTTACTGGGAACAAGGGTGTGTTACACAGTGAATCTGTACATGGAATTAAAACCCCAGCTCTCAGTAGAGCCGTGATCACTGGAAAAATGCCTTCTTCTGCCTTTTTACTTAATGGATACTGACGCTTATGAGGTCTAAAATCGGATTTTGGAGTTATTTTAACCTGTCCTGCTGTTTTTATTAGCCCAATGTCATGTTGTCCGCGGGACCATAAGGATTTTGGTGCTGACTGTAGTTTCAATTCTTCTTGTGGGGTCAGAAAGCATAGTCAGGATGGCATGCCTCCTGTCGGTGTTAACCAATCTTCTCGAAGATGTACCGTTGGTCTGACCTGGGTCACCCAATTTAACTTCTGTACCTGAACCCCCTTACCTGCCAGCTGTCCCAGTGTCATCTTTGACCAATCGGTAACCTTTTTCCCAACTATATACCATGCCGTTTGTTCTTTCCTAGTCACAGATACATGTGGGATTGAGGCATCTTGAAAAAGCTGTTGCATGTCTCTTGTGAGACTACAAGTAACTGCGGAGTTCCCTGCCCTGTCCCAATAAAGATTTTGTAATAGGATCCTGGTCACCTTGTGTTTAAAAAAATGTTCCTCATACTTGGGATCAGGTCCCACATTTTTCCTGTAATACATTGTACAGTGTAGTTGTTTGGCAGCCTCTGGTAACTGAATAGCCGTACTATATTTGCTCAAAGCTAGGTTAGTTAACTCATTGGCCACGCTTTGTGGTCCTGTTTCAATAAGATCATTACTATACCAGTAATGTAAATTCCCTTGCCCTACCTGCAACATTTCATCCTGGATTTTCATACGCTTAGCCAAGATTCCTGATGCAGTTGGTACTGCTGCTATTCTAAAAACATGCATCAAATCCCTTCCTAATAAGTTAACAGGGCAAATCCGAGAGACAATCACCCGAAATCTAATGGTTTGATTAGTTTCAGGGTCCGTAAACCATAAAGGTTTAGACAAAGGTTCCTTATAGATGCGTCGGCCGCTTTGACTAATACATAGTCATCAGTAGTCACATTGGACGGCACTGCAGTGTGTTTCAATAAGGTCCTAGAAACCCCTGAGTCACATAGAAATTTTACGTCCCTCCCTTCAACCTGTAATATGATTACCGGTTGCACTTCTAACTGCATAGTCGTAGCTAGAGCTGTCAGGCTAACAACCTGATATTTACCTTTTTCTGAAAAATCAGTTATCTCATGTTCCCATCCTGCACATTCCCTT